>NW_025167276.1:0-1690 GCF_004010195.1 Chiloscyllium plagiosum
AGTGATGGAGAGTTTCAAATTCCAAGCGAAATCGCTGAACTTATGCAATTCCGGACAAGAAAGAGATGCAGCAGGGATGATATGATCTATGTATCGGACAAAGGTTTGTGGATGGGTGCTGGAGTAGAACTGGAACAGGGAATGGTCGACGTCCCCCAAGAAGAAATAGGCATGACTGGGGCCCAAGTGTGTATCCATGCACCTCCTCTGTGTGGCAGGAGCAGGCTGAAGCAATGGGTCTGCTCGGGCAGTTCTGTTTGTGAATTATTGAGAGGAGATAGAAGCGAGGTCTGCTATCCGAGCTCGAGGGCAGTTAGGGGGTGGGGGGTGTGGCGAGTGGGGAAGAAATCTCCAGATGAAATGTGGTCAGTTATCGTAGTTGATACAATGGCCTGATGTGCCATGGTAGGGTCATGGTCCAGGGGGAGATTAGAGTAGTTACCTGAGATTGGGCGTTCAACCTTTGCAATGTCGAGATCAGTCCACCAGACTATAGCAGCACCACCCTTGTCAGCACAGGCTGAATAACACAGTCAGGGTTGGACCTAAACACATGGAGTGTAGGCTATTCGGGCATTGATAGTATGGATTTGGTGAGGGGAGTGCAGAGAAATTAAGACAACCAATGCCATGTTGAGATTTCTAAATGAACCGATTTATTTCAGGTAAAGGCCAGAGGGAGGGGTCCAGGTGGAGGGAGAGTGTTGTAGCTGGGTAACGGGATATATGGGACAAGGAGAGGAACCTTGCCGAAAGAAATGGGCACTGAGTCGAAGACAGCGGAAGAGCTCAACTAAATGTCATGCCTAAAATTCATTAAAGAGGGGGCACAGAGAGGTGAAGTTCAGATATTTGATTAGTACAGAACATTCAGCATCAGAAAGTGGAAGTTAAGGAGGGATGGTGAATAAACGACAGGAGGTGGCGTTGGGGGAGGGCCTGTAGTCAGTGGGCAGGTATGGGAGAGGAGGATGGTTTCAGAGGGTCAAGGGCATCTCTACCTTGTTGCAAATTGTGTGCCCAGTGCATCTGTTTAGCACGACGAATGAGCCTTTGAATAAATTAGAATTGTGGAGTGATGCAGCCATGAGACAATATAATGCGATTCTGCTGGACAGAGAAAACGTTGATCTCAGTGGTACTGATATCGCACGATCAGACCTCAGAAAGTTGCTGGTTGAAAATAATTGGGAAGGTAATCTTATTGTAACGTCCTGATTTCACTGGTGTGACACTCAAGCAGCAAGTTTTATTTTTCAGAGACTTTAGACCAAACTGTGAAAACATAATATGTCTTGAAATAAATTTAACAAGAAAAATTTATCTATGGTTTTGGAAGGCAATAGCAAGGGCAGAGTTTATTTGTCATTCCCAATAGCTCTGGGGAAAGTGTCATTGTTCAGTGAGGAAATTACCAGCGCAGAATTTCCTGTGATTCCCAGTGACCACAGTTTACTCAGGATCTCTGATGTCACATGAGTCAAATACAATTTAATGCAACACAAGTAACTCTGATCTCACTTCCACTGACATTGGAAGGACAGTTAAATGAATAAAGAACAAAAGGCCAGTACACAGCCTGTTTGAACAATGTGCTCACTCTGCTCACAATGTCTAAGGTAAAACTGATGCATGGATTTCTGACTGTGAGGAGAGCTTTGTCCTATTTGTGCTGAGGCTCTTTAGTTAA
>NW_025167277.1:0-1690 GCF_004010195.1 Chiloscyllium plagiosum
ATCACACTCAGTGACAGGGATAGAGATTCAATCCGTGACAGGGATTGAGCCTCAGAAAGTGACAGGGATTGAGCCTCAATCATTCACAGGGATTGAGCCTCAGTCAGTGCCAGGGATTGAATCTCAGCAAGTGACAGGAATTTAATCTCAGTCAGTGACAGGGATTGAAACTCAGTCAGTGACAGGGCTTGAATCTCTGTCAGTGATAGGAAGTGAATCTCAGTCATTGCCAGGGATTGAATCTCAGTCAGTGACAGGGATTGAACCTCAGTCAGGAACAGGGATTGAATGTCATTCAGTGGCAGGCATTGAATCTCAGTCAGTGACACGAATTGTAACTCTGTCTGTGACAGGCATTGAATCTCAGTCAGTGACCGGGATTGAATCTCAGTCAGTGACAGGGATTGAATCTCAGTCAGTGTCAGGGATTGAACCTCAGTCAGTGACAGGAATTGAATCTCAGTCAGTGACAGGGATTGAATGCCAGTCAGTGACAGACATTGAATCTCAGTCAGTGACAGAGATTGAGCCTCAATCAGTGACAGGGATTGAGCCTCAAACAGTGACATGGATTGACCCTTAATCAGTGACAGGGATTGAACCTCAGTCAGTGACAGGGATTTAATCTCAGTCAGTAACTGGGATTGAACCTCAGTCAGTGCCAGGGATTGTATCTCAGTCAGTGGTCGGAATTGGATCTCAGTTCGTGCCAGGAATTGGATCTCAGTCAGTGACAGTGATTGACTCTCAGTCAGTGACAGGGATTGAATCTCAGCCAGTGACAGGAATTGAATCTCAGTCTGTGGCAGGCATTGAATCTCAGTCAGTTACAGGGATTTAATCTCAGTCAGTGTCAGGGATTGAATCTCAGTCAGGGACAGGGATTGGACCTCAGTCAGTGACACAGATTGAGCCACAATCAGTGAAAGGGATTGAGCCTCAGTCAGTGACAGGGATTGAACCTCAATCAGTGACAGGGATTGAGTCTCAGTCAGTGACAGGGATTGAATCTCAGTCAGTGACAGGAATTGAATCTCAGTCAGTGACAGGCATTGAATCTCAGTCAGTGACCGGGATGGAGATTCAGTCAGTGACAGGGATTGAACCTCAGTCAGTAACAGGGATTGAGTCTCATTCAGTGACAGGGATTGAATCACCGTCAGTGACAGGAATTGAACCTCAATCAGTGACAGGGATTGAGTCTCAGTCAGTGACAGGGATTGTACATCTGTCAGTGACAGTGAGTGAATCTCAATCAGTGACAGGAATTGAATCTCAGTCAGTGACAGGGATTGAATCTCAGTCAGTTACAGCGATTGTGTCTCAGTCAGTGACAGGAATTGAATTACAGTCAGTGACAAAATTGAACCTCATTTCGTGACAGGGATTGGATCTCAATCAGCGGCAGGAATTGAATCTCATTAGTGACCGGGATTGAAAATCAGTCAGTGACACAGATTGAATCTCATTCAGTGTCAAGGATTGAATCTCAGTCAGTTACAGGGATTGAATCTCTGTCAGTGACAGGGATTGACCCTCAGTCAGTGACAGGCATTGAATCTCAGTCAGTGACCGGAATGGAGATTCAGTCATCGACAGGGATTGACCCTCAGACAGTGACAGGCATTGAATCTCAGTCAGTGACAGGAATTGAATGTGAGTCAGTGACAGGCATTGAATCTCAGTCAGT
>NW_025167278.1:0-1690 GCF_004010195.1 Chiloscyllium plagiosum
AGCAACACATTTTCAGCTCTGATCTCGAGCATCTTAGACTGGGGTGTACAAAGTTAAAAATCACACAACAGCAGGTTATAGTCCAATGGGCTGTTGGTGTGATTTTTACCTGATACTTGCTGTTAGCATTGAAACGCCAATTAATGCGATGGGTTTGGAATAATTTGGTAAGAAAACACACTCGGCCTCACAGTGAGAAATTTCCATCAATGTTGATGCGATTCGTACTTAAAATCTTAGAATCACACAGTTCAGAAGTGGCTGTTTGGCCCATTGGGTCTGTGCTGGCAAAAATATACTGCTGCCTACACCAGTCCCACTTCCCACACTACCCCAGAGTCTTGAATACTATGACATTTTATTTGTTCATCCTCTGCCCCCTCCCACCCCCCGGCACTTCATTCCAGACCCCCTACCACCACGTGGATGCAATCGATTTTCCGCAAATCCCCTCTAAATCTTGTCCCTTTCACTTTAAGATGATACCCATTTTTTATTGAGGCTTAGTAAAAGAAATGTAAGATCCAATCCTCTGAGTTCAAACTCCAAGCTACCACTTTCAGAGCAGTACTGAGGGAGTGTATCAGTGAGGGAGTGCTGCCTTATCAGATTAACAGGACAGAATAACCCTTGCTTGACTGCATTTGAGACTGTTGGTGCATGTGTAACAATTCCAGAAAAAACTGTTTGTCTGAAATTGTTACTTGTCTATCAAATTTTTATAATGGTCATTAAGCAACATCCTTAAACTTGGAAGTCTTATCTGATCTTTTAAAAGATGACATGGCACTAAATGACAGAAAGTTGTCTGGGACAATATTGTTTAACAAATCACAAGCTAATAAAAGATCTATTTGAAGGAGAGAGGGAGAGAAAGAAAAAGACCCAGAAGGAGAAATCAGTAAAATTTGTGAATGACACATTCTGGTTTGAATAGTCTTGTGTATTTCAAAACGGAAGTCCAATTTGATCAGGATTTGGAGGACCAGTGTTGGACTGAGGTGTACAAAGTTAAAAATTGCACAACATCAGGTTGTAGTCCGACAGCTTTATTTGGAATCACTAGCTTTTGGAACGCTGCTCCTTCATCATACACTCACGCAAACCCTCTATCATACACAGGCTCTCATACGTTTACACATACACTTCCACACTCACACATGCACCCTCTCCCAGACTTATACTCCTTTACACTCACACACATACACATACACATACTCTCTCACAGACACTCATAACCCCCCCGCACGTATACATTCACATGCACACACACATTTAAGTTTGTGGGGTGAATTTGTACCTGCAGAATTAGATTTTATTTTGCTCAAAAACTGCATGAATCCATGTAAGATTCGGTAAATCCCTTTTTAAAATTTGAATCAGTCTGACCATTGGGGCACAGACAGCCTCACACAGGGCACCTCACACTTTCAATGCATTATCTGGGCCAACATGGCGCCTAACCCCGAGGGGAACACTACCACTGCTCATGACTCGGCCCCCATTCCCCCCACCATCACACCCACTCCAGGTACTGGCTCTGACCCCACTCCCAGCTCCACGCCCACACCAGATCCCAGCTCCCAGCCCTGCCGAGTTTTCACCATCCCTCCAGACCTCCCCCTCACTGAGGACGAACTATCAGTCCTCAGCAAATGACTCACCTTCGTCCCCCTCCGTCCACGCATCA
>NW_025167279.1:0-1690 GCF_004010195.1 Chiloscyllium plagiosum
AACATGCCGACAATAGTCCTGAAGACTTGTATCCAGAACTTTCCGCATCCCGAGACAAGCTGTTCCAGTACTGTTATAAAGAGACAATGGGGAAAACTGCTCAAGTATGTTTTAGATTACATTACAGCGTAGAAACAGGCCCTTCGGCCCAGCAGGTCCACACGGACCCGCCGAAGCGCAACCCACCCATGCCCCTACACTTACCCCTTACCTAACACTACAGGCAATTTAGCATGGCCAATTCACCTAACCTGCACATCTTTTGACTGTGAGAGGAAACCGGAGCACCCGGAGGAAACCCACGCAGACACGGGGAGAAAGTGCAAACTCCACACAGTCAGTCGCCTGAGGCGGGAATTGAACCCGGGTCTGTACATAAAACGTAGGACAAAGTCAACCCATCCAAATACCGCCTCATCAGTCCACTCTCCACCATCAGTAAAGTATTGGAAGGTGTCATCAACACTGTTATCAAGCAGCACCTGCTCAGGGACGCCCATTTTGTGTTCCACCAGGGTCACTCAGATCCTGACCTCATCATAGCCTTGGTTTAAACATAGAGAAATGAACTGAATTCCAGTCCTTGACATCAAGACTGCATTCTGCCAAATAGGATATCAAGGATCCCAAGCAAAAACGAAGGCCAACACTGCATTATTGTAGTCATACCTGACAGATAGGAAGATGGTCATTGTTGTTAGAGGTCAGTCATCTCATCTCCAGAACATCTCTGCAGTAGGATAATGTTCTAGGTACAAACATCTTCAGCAGCTTCAACAATGATCTTCCTTTCATAAGGTCGGGTGTGGGGATAATCCAGGCTTGGGCTGACAGGTTGCAAGTAACATTCGTGCCACACAAATCCAGACAATGGCTATCATGAATGAGAAACAATATAACCACTTGTTATTCAGCAGCATTATCATAACTAAATTCCCCCACGATCAAAATCCTGGGGGGTATTATTGACCATAAACTCAACTGGACTCGCCACACATAAATGCAGATCAGAGGCTAGGAATACTGCGTGATTTTAACTCACCTTCTGACTTCCCAAAGCCTGCCCAACATTTGCAAAGCACAAATCAGGAATGAGATGAAATAATGCTCACCTACCTGAATGGGTGCAGCCCCAACAACACCAAGGAAGCTTGACACCATCCATGACAAAGCAGCCTATTTGATTTGCATCACATCCACAAGCATTCACTCCCTTCTCCACGGTCACTCAGGAATAGCAGTGCGTACTATCTACGAGACACAATGCAGAAATTCCACAAAGATCCTCAGAGAGCTCCTTCCAATCTCACAAAACACTTCCAGTAGAATGACAAGGGCAGTAGACTTTTGGGAACACCACCAACTTCAAATTCCCTTCCAAACCAGTCAACATCCTGATTTGGAAATATATCGCCGTTCCTTCCCTGTTGCTGGTTTAAAACACTAGAATTTCCTCCTTAATCACTAGTGGGTCAACGCACAGCACGTAGGTTGCACCAGTTAAAGGCAACTCGGGACGGGCAAGAAATGCTGGGCCCATCCAGTGATGCCCACATCCAAAAAATATATTTTTAAAACAACAGTTCCAAGTTGAGCATCTCGATGGGACAGATTATCTGATTTGAATGCGAACAGGAAAACAGTGTTTCTAATATTTAATATTTTAGACTTTATTTGTTATTGGAAAGGT
>NW_025167280.1:0-1690 GCF_004010195.1 Chiloscyllium plagiosum
AGTGGACACTGAGAGGGAGTGATCACCGACAGGGCGTGATCACCGACAGGGAGTGATCGCCGACAGGGAGTGATCACCGTCAGGGAGTGATCACCGACAGGGAGTGGACACTGAGAGGGAGTGATCACCGTCAGGGGGTGATCACCGTCAGGCGGTGATCTCAGTCATGGAGTGATCATCGAAAGGGAGTGATCGCAGTCCGGGAGTGATTACAGTCCAAGAGTGATCTCAGTCCAGGAGTGATCATAGTCCGGGAGTGATCACCGAAAGGGAATGATCTCGGTCCTGGAGTGATCTCGGTCCAGGAGTGATCTCGGTCCGGGAGTGATCACCGAAAGGGAGTGATCACAGTCCAAGAGTGATCTCAGTCCGGGAGTGATCACCGAAAGGGAATGATCTCGGTCCAGGAGTGATCTCAGTCAGGGAGTGATCACTGAAAGGGAGGTGATCTCAGTCCAGGAGTGATCACTGTCCGGGAGTGATGACCGAAAGGGAGTGATCTCAGTCCGGGAGTGATCTCAGTCCGGGAGCGATCACCGAAAGGGAGTGATCACAGTCCGGCACTGATCACCGAAAGGCCGTGATCTCAGTCCGGGAGTGGTCGCCGTCCGGGAGTGGTCACCGAAAGGGAGTGAACACCGTCAGGGAGTGATCGCTGTCAGGGAGTGATCGCTGTCAGGGAGTGATCACCGACAGGGAGTGATCACCGACAGGGAGTGATCACCGACAGGGAGTGATTACCGAGAGGGTGCGATCACCGACAGGGAGTGATCACCGACAGGGAGTGATCACCGACAGGGAGTGATGACCGACAGGGACTGATGACCGATAGGGACTGATGACCGATAGGGACTGATGACCGACAGGGACTGATGACCGACAGGGACTGATGACCGACAGGGAGTGATGACCGACAGGGAGTGATCACCGACAGGGAGAGATCTCTGTCAGGGAGGGATCACTGACAGGGAGTGACGACCGACAGGGACTGAACACAGTCCGGGAGTGAACACTGTCCGGGGGTGATGACAGTCCGGGTGTGAACACCGAGAGGGAGCGATCTCTTTCAGGGAGTGTTCACCGACAGGGAGTGATCACCAACAGGGAGTGAACACAGTCAGGGAGTGAACACAGTCAGGGAGTGAACACAGTCAGGGAGTGAACGCCGTCAGGGAGTGAACGCCGTCAGGGAGTGAACGCCGTCAGGGAGTGATGACCGACAGAGAGAGAACACAGTCCGGGAGTGATGACTGTCCTGAAGTGATCACAGAGAGGGAGTGGTCCCTGTCCGGGAGTGATCACCGACCAGGAGTGATCACCGTCAGGGAGTGATCACAGTCAGGGGGTGAACACTGAGAGGGTGATCTCTGTCAGTGAGTGATCACCGACAGGGAGTGACCACCGACAGGGAGTGACCACAGTCTGGGAATGATCACAGTCAGGGAGTGAACACCGAGAGGGAGTGATCACCGACAGAGTGATCACCGACAGGGAGTGACCACAGTCTGGGAATGACCACAGTCTGGGAGTGATCACAGTCAGGGAGTGAACACCGAGAGGGTGATCTCTGTCAGTGAGTGAACACCGAGAGGGAGTGATCTCTGTCTGGGAGTGATCACCGACAGGGAGTGAACACCGAGAGGGAGTGATCTCTGTCTGGGAGTGAACTCTGTCAGGGAGTGATCTCTGT
>NW_025167281.1:0-1690 GCF_004010195.1 Chiloscyllium plagiosum
ATGAAGGTGGGAAAAGTGGAAAAGAAAAAGGCCAGAAGGCAGAAGAGATTAAATAACAAATATGTTGGTGGTACAGGACCGGTGAGACAGACAACAATGAAATGAGAGCTGTGGTTAGAGGTGGTATGAATGGCAGAATGATGGACAGCTGATATCTGGAAGCAAACTCAAACGAAAATTGAGAGTAAAAACAAAACTGAGTAAGAAACAGAAGCAAAACTGGGACAGAGGTTACAGCCTGAAGTTGTTGAATTGTGTGGAGAGTGCAAAAGCTTGTGAAGGACCCAATTAAAACTGCTGATAGAATCCCTATAAAGTGAAAGCAGGCCATTCACGCATCGAGTCCACACTGACCCACTGAAGAGCATCCCACCCAGACTCACCCTATCCCTATAACCCTACATTTTTCATGGCTAATCCATCTAACCTACACATCCCTGGACGCTGTGGGCTATTTTAGCCTGGCCAATCCACCTAACCCGTACTTCTTTGGACTGGGGGAGGAAACCAGAGCACCTGGAGGAAACCCAGGCAGACAGGGGGAGAATGTGCAAACTCCACACAGACAATCACCCGAGAGTGGAACCAATCTCTGATCCATGGTGCCGTGAGGTAGCAGTGCTAACTACAGACCCATCACCGTGCCACAGTTCCTCAGACTTACATTGAGTTTTGTTAGAACAATGGATCAGTCTGAGTTTGTGATTGACTTATTGTCATCACATATATCGAGATACAGTGAAAAGTGTTGTTTTGCGTGCTTTACAGGCAGATTGTACCATACAAAGTGAACCAGGGTAGCAGAGCAGAGTGCAGAATACAGTGTTGTAGCTGCAGAGAAGGTGCAGAGAGAGAGAGAGATCAACATTAACATCTGAGAGGTCCATTTAAAAGTCTGATAACAGTGAGGAAGAAGCTGTTTTTGAATCTGTTCATATGTGTATTCAAACTTTTATATCTTCTGCCTGTCAGGAAACAGAATCAGTGTCTTTGATTATGTCAAATGCTTTCCCGAGGCAGTGGGAAGTATAGATGTAGTCAATGGATGGAAGGCTGGTTTGTGTGATGTACTGGGCTTTGTTCATGACTCTCTGTAGTTTCTTGTGGTCTTGGGAAGAGTAGTTCCCAACCCATGCTGTGATGCATCCTTATAAGACGCTTTCTATTGTGTATCTATCAAAATTGGTAAAAACCTTTGTGGACATGTGGAATTTCCTTAGTCTCCTGAGGAAGTAGAGACTTTCTTAGAATAAAGTTGAAAATCACACAATACCAGAGTACAGTCCAACAGGTTTATTTGGAAATACAAGCTTTCGGAGTGTTGCTCCTTGTTAGCTAATGGGACAGGATCATAGGACACAGAATTAGAATACAGGAAGATGATAGAGGGCTTGGTGTCATGGTGCAATGATAACGATCTCTCAATGTCGGCAAAACAAAACAACTGCCCGTTGACTTCAGGAAGAAAGTAGGAGGACACACCCTCATCTACATAATTGGAGGGGAGGTGGAGAGCATCAAGTTCCTCACAGTGACAATAACCGACAACCTGTCTTGCACTTCCTACGTAGATGCGATGCTCAAGAAGGCACAACAACTCCTCTCCTTCCTCAGGCAGCTCAGGAAATTCAGCGTGTCCATAAAGACCCTCACCAAGTTTCCACCCTGACCTTAAATTTACCTGGACCAT
>NW_025167282.1:0-1690 GCF_004010195.1 Chiloscyllium plagiosum
TCGATAAACAGTTATCGGATGAATGCCTTATTGCAATAAAATTCAACATCCTGACAGTATCAATCCGATTGGAGATTCCAGTCCTCTTCGAAGATCGGTGCTAATGTTTGCTCTGAAACAATATAGTACTTCCATTGTGTTGTACAGGGAGCAATGCTGTTGGTGGTGCCTTTCTGTGTGATCTGTTCTGTGTGTGGCTTTGACATTGCTGAGTTATTAGACGTCCCTCAGGGCTTCGGGACATCTGTGATGATCTGAAATTGTTAGTGGGTGTTGGGAGGTGTATTCCCTTGTCTTACGAGTGCTGTCTGGTTTCATTTGTCAGCCTGCTTTGTCCCTGCTGAGGCATTCTGTGTGTTTTTGGCATAGTTTGACCAAGATTGCTTTCCTATGTTTTGTGTGGGCCCATTATGGGTTGGCAGGTTTGCAGCTCATTTCCCACAGGAACTTGTCGAACGCGTTACTGAAGTCCAAAAAGATCAAATCTACAACTCTGCCCTCATCAATCCTCTTTGTTACTTCTTCAAAAAAACTCAATTAAGTTTCTGATACCGGTTTTCCCACGCACAAAGCTATATTGACTATTCCATATCAGTCCTTGCCTTTCCAAATACATGTATATCCTGTCCCTCAAGATTTCCTCCAACAAATTGCCCAGCACCACACTTCAGGCTCACTGGTCTATAGTTTCCTGGCTTGTCCTTACCATTTATCTTAATCATGTTAGCCAGCATCCAGTCTTCCGGCAACTCAACTGTGGCTATCGATGATACAAATATCTCAGTCACAGGCCCAGCAATCGCTTCCACAGTCATCCGCAGGGTAGACCTGATCAGATACTCCTACTGCATGAGTACTCTTCTAAGGATTCATTCGATCCAACCCTCCTATGCCTGATAAAGGCTTCCTTCTTTTTTCTTAACCAAACCCACAATTTGTTTAGTCATCCTGCATTCCCGATACATACCCGCTTTTCCTTTCAAACTAACAGGAATATAATTTCTCTAGACTCTCGGTATCTCATTTCTGAAGGCATCCCATTTTCCAGCCATCCCTTTATCTGCCCCAATTAGCTTTTGAAAGTTCTTGCCTAATACCGTTAAAATTGCCCTTTCTCCAATTTAGAACTTCACGTTTTAGACCAATCCATCCTTTTCCATCACTATATGAAAAATAATAGAATTTTGGTTGCTGGCTCAAAAGTGCCTTCGCACCGACTCAGTCACTTGCCCTGCATTACTTTCCAAGAGAGGTCACGTTTTGCTCCCTCTCTAGTGGTTACATCCACACACTGAATCAGAAAATGTACTTGAACATGATTAACAAATTCCTGTCCATCTAAATCGTTAACAGTATGGCAGTCCCAGTCTATCTTTGGAAAGTTAAAATCTCCGACTATAATTACGTTATTATTCTTACAGATAACAGATATATCCTCATACATTTGTTTCTCAATTTCCCCCTGACTGTTAGGCGATGTAATATACAATCCAAGTGAGGTGATCATTCCTTTCTTACTAATCAGTTCCACCCAGATAATAAGCCTAGGTGTATTTCGGGAATATCTTTCCTCACTAGAGCTGTAATGCTATCCTTTATCAAAATCGCCACTCCCCGTCCTCTCTTGCCTCTCTTTCTGTCCTTCCTGTAGCATTTATATCCTGGAACATTAAGCTGAGAGTCCAGTCCA
>NW_025167283.1:0-1690 GCF_004010195.1 Chiloscyllium plagiosum
CATTTGCCAGCACTTGGCTCATATCCCTCCAAAACCCCGTATTCATGTGCCCATCCAGATGCCTTTTAAATGTTGCAATTGTACCAGCCTCCACCACTTCCTCTGCCAGCTCATTCCATAAACACACCACGCTCTTCATGAAAAAGTTGCCCCTTAGGTCTCTTTTATATCTTTCCCCTCTCACCCTAAACCTATGCCCTCTAGTTCAGATCTCCCTCACCCCAGGGAAAAGACGTTGTCTATTTAGCCTATCCATGTCCTTCATGATTTTATAAACCTCTATAAGCTCACCCCTCAGCTTCCAACAGTCCAGGGAAAACAGTCCCAGCCTGTTCAACCTCTCCCTATTGCTCAAACCCTCCAACCCTGACAACATCCTTGTAAATCTTTTCTGAACCATTTCAAGTTTCACAACATCTTTCCAATTGGAAGGAGACCAGAATTGCATGCAATATTCCAAAAGTGACCTAACCAATGTCCTGTACAGCTGCAACATGACCTCCCAACTCCAATACTCAATACTCTGACCAATAAAGGAAAGCATACCAAATGCCTTCTTCTCTATCCTATCTACCTGCAACTCTATATTCAAGGAACTTTAACCTGCACTCTAAGGTCTGTTTGTTCAGCAACACTCCCTAGGACCTTACCATTAATTGTATAAGTCCAGCTAAGATTTGCTTTCCCAAAATGCAACATCTTGTATTTATCTAAATTAAACTCCATCTGCCACTCCTCAGCCCATTGGCCCATCTGATGGAAGATCTCATTGTAATCTGAGGTAACCTTCTTCACTGTCCACTATACCTCCAATTTTGTGTCATCTTCACACTTACTAACTATACCTCCTATGTTCATGTCCAAATCATTTATATAAATGATGAAAAATAGTGAGCCCAGCACCAATCCTTATGGCTCCACTGGTTACAGGCCTCCAGTCTGAAAAACAACCCTCCACCACCACCCTCTGTCTTCTACCTTCGAGCTAGTACTGTATCCAAATGAGATATTCCATGAGATTTAACCTTGCTAACCAGTCTCCCATTACTGTCAAACACCTTACTGAAGTCCACCTAGATCACATCCACCACTCTGTCCTCATCTTCGTTACTTATTCAAAAAACTCAATCAAGTTTGTGGGACATGATTTCCCACACACAAAGCCATGTTGACTATCCCTAATCAGTCCTTGCCTTTCTGAATATTTGTAAATCCTGTCCCTCAGGATTCCCTCCAATAACTTGCCCACCACCAACGTCAAGCTCACCCTGGCTTGTCCTTACCACTTTTCTTAAACAGTGGCACCACTTTAGCCAACCTCCATCTGCCAGCACCTCACCTGTGACTATTAATGATACAAATTTCTCAGTAAGAGGCCCAGCAATCACTTCCCTAGCTTCCCACAGAGTTTGAGGGTACACCTGATCAGATCCTGGGGATTTATCCACCTTTATGCATTTCAAGACATCCAGCACTTTCTCCTCTGTAATATGGACATTTTCAAGATGTCACCATCTATTTTCCCACATTCTATATCTTCCATGTCCTTTTCCACAGTAAACACTGATGCAAAATACTTATTTATTATCTCCACCATCTCCTGCGGCTTCACACAAAGGCCGCCTTGCTGATCTTTGAGGGGCCCTGCTCTCTCCACAGTTACCCTTTTGTCCTTAATGTATTTGTAAAA
>NW_025167284.1:0-1690 GCF_004010195.1 Chiloscyllium plagiosum
TAGGACAAACAGAAAGAAAGTTAGACACCAGGAACATGAACACCAGCTAGCCACAAAAAGACATGACCTTCTCTCCCTCGTAGCCCTACACACGAATGAAAAAAAAACACCATTTCGACTGGACAACACATCTATCATGAGACAGGCTAAGCAAAGACATGCCAGAGAATTCCTCGAGGCCTGGCACTCCAACCACAACGGCATAAACAAACACATAGATGTAAGTGTCATCTATCAACCCCTTAGAAAACGAACAGGAAATGACATCACCACAAACCCCAGGAACCCCATCCAGGAGAAAGATATAAATAGAAAGCAGGAGACAAAAGTTTTGCTTCACTTGGAGGTCGCCAAAGATGATGTTATCTCGCCAGGTAATGAAACATCTGGATATCAAACTTACAGCTCAGCGAGCAAACCTACACCCTAGAATATAATGTCCTTGTGGGTTCTGTTTTTGAATGAGTGAGATGTGAGTTTAAGTCCATCTGCATGAAGGGTGACAAGTGATATGTTAGTCTTACTGCAGCCGTCATTTCATACCATTGTGTGTCAGAAATTACCTCATTTGGACGACACTGGTGTGAAATTGAAAGCTAGTTTGTATTGTGAGCATTTTATGATCAATGAAGGCAATCCTTGACGTGCATTTGGTGGCTTTTAGTTTTGAAGAACAAAGATTTTCCTCTGAAATGTAAACATAGATGGTGAAGTATTTGCAACAATTCTTGGGCAGACAGGAAGGCTATATGCAGAGTAACAGATTCTTCTCCAGAAAGGAGTTAATTTAGAACAATTTGAAACAGAGTTATCCTACTGTGGGTATTTTAATATGAAAATTCCACATGAGACGTCTTTGGTTATAAATCAGATAGGGTCATTTGATGCTCAGAATATTCAAGATTAATTGTGTGAATAGTCAAGGGAAAGGTGAACAAACTCTCAAGACTACAAAGTGAATGAGACACTGAGGTCGACAGTTAGCTGCATGTGTGATACAGAATGAAACTCTCTACAAGGTACCTGAATACTGGAATGTGATGACTTTGTGACAGTGGGGAGTATATTTTTGCCATGTGCTTTGAAAACTTTCAAATTATGTTATATGTGAAGAGCAGAGGTACTTCCTCATTCTTGTTGTTTCCTTGAGTAAGATTCTCCTGTTTCATTGCTAACACCAAGTATGCAGAATTGGACACTTATCTTTCAATGAAAGGCTACCATCTTAAATGAGAAGATAAAATGAACATGATCCAGATTGCTGCTTTGAATCTGAATTGTCCAAAAGAAACATCATTCGCGTTCATATTAGATCATTTCTGAGGTGAATGAAATAAGGATATGAGAGGAAAGGTTAATGTGAAATAAAACTGAAATGAGGCAGACAAAATGTGAGTGGACTCGTTTACAATACAACACAGACTAATGGAATCCAATCCCCCTCATTCAAGACTGCCTATTGATGTTTTAGGAATCTTGCTTTATTTCTGGGGATGCTGCAATGTTATACCTTTTTGAACAAATTAATATTAAACCTACAGCAGTTGAAGATTAAAAATCTTGTCTCAATATTATGGCAATCCAAAAGAAAACAATGCGCAATGGAAAATAAGCCGATAGTGCTATTCATATTTTCACTCAAACAAACATTGTTCACACAAACCATTTGATGGAAGCTTTCTCCTCAATA
>NW_025167285.1:0-1690 GCF_004010195.1 Chiloscyllium plagiosum
GAAACACTGCATTTCTCATCCTGAATTCCATATGTAACCACTTTTCTTGGCAATGTGCCTTGTGAATACATATCCCCTCATCTCTCCCTATCAAAAATTGACTTTCTCCCAAAGCACCGAAAATTTTAATTTTTTTACCCACTCCTGCTGCCATACATCAGGAAACGTTACCCTCACAAGTAAAGTCTTTATAAAGAGATCTGGCATTCTCTTCTCAACCAACCTCTTTCACAGCTTTTTTTTTTAGCTTCCACTGCACTTTCCTTTCCCACAATAACAATATTCACTGGTTTATCCTGTTTTCCAACATCCACCTTCCCAGTGCTTCACCTATACCAGCAGTATTGTGACTTGATAATGGCCTACTTTGTTGCAAGGAAAACACTGGAGCATTTTTACTTCTGTTTCCCCCATCATGGGGTTCCTTTCCACCCTCTGGCAAGCTATCTTTACTATCTTCAATGAGATCTCCTTTCCCTTACCACCTGAGGATTTCTCTTTTCCCCAATTGCTATCCTTCACAGATTGAGATTGATGTCGGAAGCCAAATTTTGATTTATGAACCAACACATAATCACCTGCCATTTCATCTGCTGATCTTACAGTTTTAAATCTCTGCTTTTCCACGTCAGTTCTCAGTGCTTCAGGAAGTGAATTTTTGAACTCCTCCAAAATAATTGTCTCTCTAAGAGTCTCATATTTTTGCTGCATTTTCAATGCTTTTATCAATCTTTCAAAATTATGGTGTCTGATCCTTTCAAACACAATGTATGTTTGACCAGGGTCCCTCCTTGGATTCCTGAAACGTTGAATGTAGGCTTCTGTTCTTAGCTCATATTTTTCACCTCATTACCCTCACAAGATAGTTCACTTGCTTTACATACAAACTTTGTTTGAATCAACAATACCCACATGGTCACTGACCATTTCATTTGTTCAGCCATTTTCTGAAATGTAATGAAAAAAATCTTCTGCATCCTTCTTGTTGAACGTTGGTGATGCTTGAACATATTGAAACAGATCCCTACCAGCCCTTTAGCTCGGATGGGATTGCTCTCCGTCACTGTCCTCATTATTATTCCTACTTTCACCTTTACCTCCACCATTTTAACTTGACTTTGTGCTTTCAGTTCCAACCACTGAAGTTCAAAACTTGCCTCTTTCTCAGATTCTGCTCTCTCTCTCTCTCTCTCTCTCCCCCTTTCTTCTGTTCGGGACTTGCTCTCCTTTTTCTTTTTCTGCTGCTTTTAATCATAATTCGAGCTGTTTCATTTCATTCTCTCTTTATTTTTGTTCTGCCCGGGCTATTCTTTCCTTTAATTTTGCCTCTAACCCAAGCTGCTTCATTTGCAATTACATTTTAACCATTTCCAAAGATTCTGATGGTGTTCCTGGCAATTGTAAATGCTGCGTGATTGCCACAAATATCTCCCCTTTCCTCACAGACACCGGCAACCCCAACTCCAGCTGGTTTGCCAATTCTGAAAGTTTTGCCTTGCTCAACGGTCAAAGTAACTTTCTCCAGCCCTAAGAAACTCTTAGTGACTGAAAGGGCCATTATTACAACAAGGCCCACCCAGTTTAAACTAATTGAATTCAACACCCAAAACAAAAGACACTAACACTTACCACCCGCTACCTTTGAGTACAATAATCTGAAACCCAATGTGGAATTAGAGATTTTGATCCT
>NW_025167286.1:0-1690 GCF_004010195.1 Chiloscyllium plagiosum
TGAAGTTGATGTGCTAGAAACGTTGCAAAGGACACCAGAGCCAGACCAGATTTATCCTAGGCTGTTCCGGGAAGCCAGAAAGGAGGTCGCTCAGTCGCTGGCGAGGATATTTGCCTCCTCACTCTCCATTGGAGTCTTACCGGAGGATTGAAAGGACGCAAATGTTGTTCAACTTTTCAAGAAGGGTAATAGGGAAATCCCTGGTAATTACAGACCAGTCAGTCTCACGTCTGTGTTCAGCAAAGTTGTGGAAAGAAATCTGAGGGATAGGATTTATGACTATTTTGAAAAACATAGTGTGATTACAGGTAGTCAGCATGGCTTTGTGAGGGGCAGATTATGCCTCACAAATCTTATTTGAGGAAGTGTCAAGACAGGTTGACGACGGTCGAGCAGTGGATGTGGTGTATATGGATTTTAGCAAGGCATTTGATAGGGTTCCCCGTGGTAGGGGTCGTTCATTAATTCAGGAAGTATGGGAAACAGGGAGATTTGACTATTGGATTCAGAATTGGCTGGCTGACAGAAGGCAGAGAGTGGTTGTAGATGGAAAGTATTCTGACTGGAAGACCGTGTTAGGTGGGGTCTCGCAGGGCTCTGTTCTTGGACCTCTGCTCTTTGTAGTTTTTTTTAATGACATGGATGAGGAAGTGGAGGGGTGAGTTAGTAAATTTGCAGATGACACAAAAGTTGGAGGTGTCGTCGATAGTATAGAGGGCTACTGTAGGCTGCATCGCGACATAGATAGGATGCAGAGATGCGTTGAGAAATAGCAGATGGAGTTCAACCTTGATAAATGCGAAGTGATGCTGCCTGGACTGCAGGGCTTGTCTTATGAAGGAAGGTTGATTAAGCTCGGAGTTTTCTCTCTGGAGAGAAGGAGGAAGAGAGGAGACCTTATCGATTTGTACAAAATAATGAGAGGAAGAGATAGAGTCAATAGCCAGAGACATTCCCCCAGGGCAAGATTGACTGGTACGAGAAGTCATAGTTTGAAGACATTAGGAGGAAGGTATAAAGGAGATGTCAGAAGTAGGTTCTTTACACAGAGAGTTGTGAATGCATGGAATGTGTTGCCAGCTGTGGTGGTGGAAGCGAAGTCATTCAGTACATTTAAGTGACTGCTGAACATGCATATGGATAGCAGTGAGTTGAGTGGTGCGTAGGTTAAGTTACTATATTTTGCATTAGGATTAAGTCTCAGCACAACATCGTGGGCCTAAGGGCCTGTTTTGTGCTATACTTTTTTATGTTCTATGTTCTAACCTTCTCGTTTAATTCTCATTCCCTTGTCACATTAGTTTAAACCCTCCCCAACAGCTGAGCAAAAGCACCCCCTCGACATTGATTCCAGTCCGGTCCAGGTGTAGACTGCCCAATTTGTCACAGTCTCACCACCTCAGAACCAGTCCCAATGTCCCAAAACTCGAATCCCGTCCCTCCTGCACTGCCTGTCAAGCTACACATTCATTCTACCTATTCTTTCATTTTTACTCTGACTAGCGCACGGCATTTGTAGCAATGCTGAGATTACTATCTGTTAGGTTGCACTTTTTAAGTTGGCTCCTAACTCGCTAAATTCTGCTTGTAGGATCACATCTCGTTAGTTACCTATATCGTTTGTGCCTATATGCACCATGACAACCGACTGTTTAGTCTTCCCCTTCAGAATGCTCTGTACCCCATCTGA
>NW_025167287.1:0-1690 GCF_004010195.1 Chiloscyllium plagiosum
TGCAGCATTCCCTCAGCAGTGCAGCATTCCCTCGGCATTGCAGCATTCCCTCAGAATTGCAGCATTCCTTCAGCAGTGCAGTATTCCCTCAGCATTGCAGCATTCCCTCAGCAGGGCAGCATTCCCTCGGCATTGCAACATTCCCTCAGAATTGCAGCATTCCTTCAGCAGTGCAGCATTTACTCACCATTGCAGCATTCCCTCCACATTGCAGTATTCCCTCAGCATTGCAGCATTCCCTTAGCAGTGCAGCATTCCCTTGGCATTGCAACATTCCCTCAGAATTGCAGCATTCCTTCAGCAGTGCAGCATTCCCTCCACATTGCAATATTCCCTCAGCAGTGCAGCATTCCCTCAGCATTGCAGCTGTCCCACCCCATTGCAGCATTCCCTCCAAATTGCAGCATTCCCACAGCAGTGCAACATTCTCTCCACATTGCAGTATTCCCTCAGCATTGCAACATTCCCTCCACATTGCAAAGTTCCCTCCACATTGCAGCATTCCTTCAGCAGTGTAGTATTCCCTCAGCAGTGTGGCATTCCCTCCACAGTGAAGCATTCTCTCAGCATTGTAGCGTTCACTCAACAGTGCAGCATTCCTCAGCAGTGCAGTATTCCCTTAACATTGCAGCATTCCCTCAGCAATAAAGCATTCCCTCAGCAGTGCTGCATTCCCTCCAATTGCAGGATTCCCTTAACCTTGCAGCATTCCCTCCACATTGCAGCATTCCCTCAACATTGCAGCATTCCCCTGTCAGTGCAGCATTCCCACAGCAGTGCAGCATTCCCTCAGCATTGCAGCATTCCCTCAGCAATGCAGCATTCCCTCAGCACTGCAGCATTCACTCCACAGTGCAGCATTCCCACAGCATTGCAGTATTCTCTCAGCATTGCAGCATTCCCAAATCAGTACGGCATTCCCTCCACATTGCAGCATTCCCTCAGCAGTGCAGCATTCCCACCATATTGCAGCATTCCCTCAGCATTACAGTATTCCCATGTTAGTGCACCATTCCCTCCACATTGCAGCATACCCACATCAGTGCAGCATTCCCTCCACATTGCAGTATTCCTAAGTCAGTGCAGCATTCCCTCCGCATTGTCGCATTCTCACGGCATTGCAGCATTCCCTCAACATTGCAGCATTCCCTCAGCAATGCAGCATTACCTCCACATTGCAGCATTCCCTCCACATTGCAGCATTCCCTCCACATTGTAGCATTCCTTCAGCATTGCAGCATTCCCTCAGTAGTACAGCATTCCCACAGCAGTGCAGCTTTCCCACAGCTCTGCAAATTCCAACATCTGTGCCGCATTCTCTCTACATTGCAGAATTCCTTCCTCATTGCAGCATTCCCTCAGCATTGCAGCATTCCCTCTGCATTGCGGCACTCCCACAGCATTGCAGCATTCCCTCCACATTGCAATATTCCCACGGCATCGCAGCATTCCCTAGCATTGTCACATTCTCACGGCATTGCAGCATTCGCTCAACATTGCAGCATTCCCTCAGCAATGCAGCATTACCTCCACATTGCAGCATTCCCTCCACATTGTAGCATTCCCTCAGCATTGCAGCATTCCCTCAGTAGTACAGCATTCCCACAGCAGTACAGCTTTCCCACAGCTCTGCAAATTCCAACATCTGTGCTGCATTCTCTCTACATTGCAGAATTCCTTCCTCATTGCA
>NW_025167288.1:0-1690 GCF_004010195.1 Chiloscyllium plagiosum
AAAACCACTAATGTGACATCGCTCTTTAACAAGAGAGTAAGGAAAAAGACAAAAAATCCACAATGAATCGCTTAACCTCGGTCGTGGGTAAGATCCTGGAATCCATTGTGAAGGATGACATTTCTGAATACTTGGAAGTATTTGGTAAAATAGGGCAAAGTCACTACGGTTTCATCAAGGTAAGGTCATGCTTGGGGGAATCTGTTGGAATCCTTTGAGGACGAAATGAGCAGGCTCGACCAAGCACAGTTATCCACCTTGTCTTCAAGAAGGTCTTGGACAAGGTTTCACACAAGAGATTACTGAGTACGATAAGGGTCCATGGTGTTAGAGGCAAAGTAGTGGCATTGGTAGACGCTTGGCTGTCTGACAGAAAGCCGAGAATGGGGATGAAATGGTCCTTACCAGGATGGCAGCCGGTGACAAGTGATGCTCCATAAGGCTCAGTTTTGGAATCGTAATTTTTAATCGTAACGTTAACAATGTAGATTTGGGAATTGAGGGCACTCTGGCTAAGTTTGCAGACGATACAAAGATAGGCAAATGGACAGGTCATATTGAGGAGGCGGAGAGGCTGAAGAAGGAGTTGGACAGGTAAAAAGATCGGCAGATGCATTCCAAAGTCGCAAATTGTGATGTCATGCACTTTGGCACGAAGAATAGAGGCATGGTCTATTTTTTAAATGGGGAGAAAATTCAGAAATCTGAAGTACAAAGTGACTTGGGAGTTCGACTGCAGGGTTCTCTCAAGGTAAGCTTGCAGGTTGAGGCAGTAGTTCGGAGTGCAATTGCATTTATTATTGATGGCATTTATTATGAGAGGAATTGAATATAAAACAGGTTGCATACGGCTCTGAATATACCACATTTGGAGTATTGTGCGTAATTTTGAGCCCCATATCTCAGGAAGGATGTACTGGCCCTGGGGTATGTTCACAAGATCTTCACGAGAATGGTCATAGGAATGAAAAGCTTATCGCATGAGGCATGTTTGAGGACTCTGGGTCTATACACGATAAAGTTTAAAGGATGAGAGGGATTGTAACGGAAGTATGCAGAATACTGAATGACCTGGATACAGTGGATGTTGGTAAGATGTTTCCATTGGACTAGAAGCCGAGGGCACAGCCTTAGATGAAAGGGAATACCCTTTAGAGCAGTGATAAGGAGAAATGTCTTTAACCAGAGAATGGCGAATCTTTGAAATTTGTTGCCACAGAAGGCTGTGGGGCCAGGTCATTGAGTATATTTGTGACGGAGATAGATAAGATTTCGATTATCCAGGAGATCAAGGGTTACAAGGAGAAGGTCGGAAAATTGGATTGAGAAACCTATCAGCGATGATTGAATGGTGGTGCAGACTCAACGGGCTAAATGGCCTACTTTCTGCTCCTATGTCTTATCGACCATCCCCCAGTGTTCAATGCAATCACCTCGAATTCTCTCACAGCGCTACAGATCAACCTTCACTCACTACTCATGGTGTCATAATCCCAGAGATTAATCTGGTGGAACTCCTCTTCACTCTCCCTGTGTTAAGGAGATCACTTCTTATAAAGGAGAGAAAATCTATCCACAATGCCCCAAATACCGTCTCAACTACACTCTCAGGTTTGATCGCCATAATTCCTTTCCTTCACTTAGCTGGCTCCGTTCTTTTTGTGTGAAATAGGAAATCATTCATTTACGA
>NW_025167289.1:0-1690 GCF_004010195.1 Chiloscyllium plagiosum
TGTGTGCCTGCATGTGTTTATAGCTGTATGTGTCTGTGTCTGTATGTATGTATATCTGTATATGAGTGTTTGCATGTGTTTATATCTGTATGTGTGTGTGTCTGCATGTGTTTATAACTGTATGTGTGCGCGTGTCTGCATGTCTATATGTGCAGATGTGTCTCTGCAGGTGTTTATATCTGTATGTATGTGTTTGTCTACGTGTGTTAAACCTGTATGTGTGTGCCTGTGTCTGCATGTGTTTTATCTGTATGAGTGTGCATGTCTGCATGTGTTTATAACGTTTTTTGTGTGCGTGTTTCTGCATGTGTTTATATCTGTATATGTGTGCGTGTGTGTCGGCATGTGTTTATAACTGTATGTGTGCGCATGTGTCTGCATGAGTTTATATATGTATGTGCGCATGTCTGCTTGTTTATATCTGTATGTTTGTGTCCGCATGTGTTTATATCTTTATGTGTGTGCGTGTCTGCATGTGTTTATGTAAGTATGTGTGTGTCTGCATGTGTTTTATCTGTATGAGTGTGCATGTCTGCTTGTTTATATCTGTATGTGTGTGTCCGCATGTGTTTATATCTTTATGTGTGTGTGTGTCTGCATGTGTTTATGTCAGTATGTGTGTGTCTGCATGTGTTTATATCTGTATGTATGTGTGTCTGCATGTGTTTATATCTGTATGTGTGTGTATCTGCATGTGCTTATATCTGTATGTGTGTGCATGTTTGCATGTGTTTATACCTGTATGTGTGTGTATGTCATCATGTTTTTATATCTTTATGTGTGTGTGTGTCGACAAGTTTTCACATCTGTATGTGAGTGTGTCTGCATGTGTTTATAACTGTATGCATGCGCGTGTGTCTGCATGTGTTTATATCTGTATGTGAGTGTGTCTGCATGTGTTAATATCTGTAAGTGTGTGTGTGTCATCATATGTGTGAGCGTGTCTGCATGCGTTTATACCTGTATGTATGTGTCTGCAGGTGTTTTTATCTGGATATGTGTGTGACTGTATGTGTTTATATCTGTATATGTGTGTGTCTGCATGTGTTTATATCTGTATGTATGTGTGTCTGCATGTGTTTATATCTGTAAGTGTGTGTGTGTGTCATCATGTGGTTATATCTTTATGTGTTTGTGTCGACATGAGTTTACATCTGTATTTGTGTGTGCCTGCATGTGTTTATATCTGTGTGTGTGTGTTTGCATGTGTTTATAGCTGCATGTGCGCGTGCCTGCATGCATTTACACCTGCATGTGTGTGTGTCTGAATGTGTTTATAACGGTATGTGTGCGCGTGTCTGCATGTGTTTATATTTGTATGTACGCGTGTCTGCATGTGTTTATATTTGTATGTGTGTGTGTTTGCATGTGTTTATAGCTGCATGTGCGCGTGCCTGCATGCATTTATACCAGTATGTGTGTGTGTCTGCATGTGTTTATAGCTGCATGTGTGTGCGTGTCTGCATGCGTTTATACCTGTATGTATGTGTCTGCAGGTGTTTTTATCTGGATATGTGTGTGACTGCATGTGTTTATATCTGTATGTGTGTGTGTCTGCATGTGTTTATAACTGTTTGTGTGCGCGTGTCTGCATGTCTATATCTGTATATGTGTGTTTGCAGGTGTTTATAACTGTATGTATGTGTGTGTCTATGTATGTTTATACCTGTATGTGTGTGCCTGTGTCTGC
>NW_025167290.1:0-1690 GCF_004010195.1 Chiloscyllium plagiosum
TGGGGTAGGAAGTGATTGATCCGCCAAAATCATTAGATTTGTCCATGAATGTTTTCAGGCTCACCCGAAGTCCATCGAGCTCAGCAGGAACTGCGTCTGGATGAATCTTGTTTGCGTATGGCTTCATATTGGAGTCTGAGATCAGATCAAATTGATACTTGCATCATCATCAACAATTGTTGTTTCCATCTGCAACACAGTCCCTAAACCCATCCCTGGCCCAGCTTATAATTAGTGAGGTACTCATTCATTCCATTGTTACCTCTGCAGCCTGGTAGTTTATCAAAGATCGCGTGAAATGTAGCAATGATGTTTAATTTCTCTCTAAAAATATTAATTGCAATTTTCCAGACAATTGCTGATTTGTAGCATGTTTTCTGTTCAAATTTTCCCTGTGTCTTTGATAGTTACCTGATCGTCACGAGATACCGTGTCAGGTGTAAAGCATAATTTCCTGTTGAAGCCTGTTACAAAGAATACTGAAGGAAACTCTCAAATTTCACTGCCATCACCACCGAGCTTGTTTCTGAACACTCAGTTCAGATAAATTGTTCACGATCTACACTTCCGCCGTTACATTGATGACCGACAATTCCACATTACTTTGATCATTATGAAACATAAAATGTAAAAATTTCAAAATCTCAATTCTTGACAAAAGTTGAGACGTTTCAATATGACACAGAGTGATATATAACTGTGTATGATCTTTGCGAATCTGTGCAGGACTTCCATCTTTGGAACTCAACACGAGCGATTAAATATACAATTACAACTGCGATGCAGGGAGAGACAGTAAGAGGGTGCCGAGTTTTCATCATCCCTCCAGACCTCCCCCTCACTGAGGACGAACGATCAGTCCTTAGCAAAGGACTCACCTTCGTCCCCCTCCGTCCACGCATCAATGAATTTAATACACGCCGTGACATCGAACAATTATTCCGTCGCCTCCGCCTCCGAGCTTACTTTCACCATCAGGACTCCTGCCCACCTTCCGAGGACGCCTTCGCCCACCTCCAACGCACTGCATCCACCTGGACACTCCGCGCTGGTCTCATACCTGCCCTCGACCTCTTCATTTCCAACTGCCTCCGGGACATTAACCGCCTCAACCTGTCGACCCCCCTCCCCCAATCCAACCTCTCACCCTCACAACGCGCAGCCCTCCAATCCCTCTGCTCCAATCCCAACCTCACCATAAAGCCAGCGGATAAAGAGGGCGCAGTGGTAGTCTGTCGCACTGACCTCTACATCGCTTAACCCAAACGCCAACTCGATGACACCTCTTCCTACCGCCCACTCTAATCGCAACAAGGACGGAACGCCCCTGGTGCTCACCTTCCACCCTACCAACCTTCGCATAAACCAAATCATCCGCCGACATATCCGTTGCTCCCGATGCGGTCTCCTCTACATCGGGGAAACTGGGCGCCTCCTAACAGAGCGCTTTAGGGAACATCTCCGAGACACCCGCACCAATCAACCAAACCGCCCGTGGCCCAACATTTCAACTCCCTCTCCCACTCTTCCGAGGATATGGAGGTGCTGGGCCTCCTCCACCGCCGCTCCCTCACCACCAGACGCATGGAAGAAGAACGCCTCATATTCCGCCTCAGAACACATCAAACCCAGGGCATCAATGTGGACTTCAACAGTTTCCTGATTTCCCCTTCCCCCACCTCATCCTAGT
>NW_025167291.1:0-1436 GCF_004010195.1 Chiloscyllium plagiosum
ATCTATTCCTGGAAACTGGTGCGTGATTCAGTGCTCTGTACTGTCAATCAGTTAGTGTGAATGTACAATTCTGGAGGTAATCTGAGGTATTAAGTCTCCACAACTGAAAGCAGGAATATTGTATTCAAATCCATGTTAGCTGTCTTCCATTCTTTACTTTACTGATCCGGGGTATGATTGTGGGGATGTTGTGGTCTTATGGGAAACTCCGGCCAGTCTGAGTAACCTATAAAGCTGATGAAATCAGTTAGTCTAACCCAAAAATATTGAGAACATAACCGTATTTCCAGAAGTTATTTGTTTATCATGCAAATTCCTATAATATTTACAAGTGCAATGATTCATTTGACAGTGGTAACTGTAGTGCTTCAAACCATATGACACAGAACACTAATAATCTTTGTGCTAAAACCAGTCAGGCACAGAGGATATTTGATCAGTAACTTCATGTCTTATTTTTCCAATTTCTCTCTTACAGTTAGTCTAGAGGCGATTATATTTTTTTCTAGGGGCAAGTGTGGTCTGTCAACATGCACCACTCGCTATCTGGTCACGATGGCAATGTCTGATCTACTTTACATTATTCTTGATGTCATACTTAATGAGTTTACTTACTATTACGATCCACGGTCTTTCCTGGACGTCACTTCTGTTTGTAGTGTGAACCAGGCACTGACTGACTTCACAATTGATTGTTCTGCCTGGTTCACAGTTGCTTTTTCTTTTGATCGATTTGTCGCCATTTGTTTTCATCAGATGAAATCTCAGTATTGCACAGAGAAAACTGCAATGAGGGTTCTGGCAATAATCTGTATTTTCTTTTCTATAAAGAACATTCCCAACTACTTCCGATTTGAATCTGGAAGGATCATCAACAATATTCAATGGTACTGTTATGCCCGGGACAGTTACTTTACTGAACCTCTGTGGGTGAGTTTTAAATATGTTGAATCATTTTTAACACCACTTCTCCCTTTCACTTTTTGTCTCTTTTTCAACGTTCTGACTGTCAGACACATCTTCGAAGCCAATAAGATGCGCAAGGTACTGAGGGGTCAGCAAAAGACAGAGAATGACCCCGAGACAGAGAGCAGAAAGAAATCTGTGACTTTACTGTTTGCTATAACTGCCAGCTTCATACTACTCTGGTTGGTGCATATTATTTATATATTTGATATTGGTTATTACTTGGAGGAGTCTGATCTCTTTGAACAAGTTGCATATATGTTACGGAATCTAAGCTGCTGCTCAAATGCATTTATTTATGTGGTAACGCAAAAAAGGTTCAGAGACCAGCTAAAGTATGCAGTGAAATATCCCATTCTAAAAATAACTCAATTGATGAATACAGCTAAGTAACTGAGAGGCAACATGAAATGCAGTAGAGAATGGATTGAAGAGTTCTTGTGAATAGACTGAAAAGAGAAGGAACAGCA
>NW_025167291.1:1449-1691 GCF_004010195.1 Chiloscyllium plagiosum
CAGGAGCAAAACAGAGACTGCAGGAGCAAAACCGGTGGAAAATGCTGTTAGCAATCAGCAACGGCTAGTAGAAAGCTGAACAACAAAAAACCAAATGAAAGAGGAATTAAACATGCACAAAAGATACATTAATCCCAAATAATCAGTACTCAGTGAGTGACACGGAAACAGAATAAATGACCTGGAGGAAAGGGTCAGTGTTAACTTCGGGGGCCAGGATGGGAAACACAATGACAGACACC
>NW_025167292.1:0-1691 GCF_004010195.1 Chiloscyllium plagiosum
CCACACCCATCCCACTTATTTCTCAACCCTCTGGTCCACAAGCCTCATTCCTGATGAAGGGCTTATGTCCAAAACATTGATTCTTCTGCTCTTCAGATACTGCCTGACCCGCTGTGCTTTTCCAGTGCCACACTCTTGTCTCTGATCTCCAGCATCTGTAGTCCTCACTTTCTCCTACACTCTTAACCTACCTACATTCCTGTGTACTCTCCTAATCAGTCTATATCCCTCCTTGTCCCTATCCCAGGCCCAGCCCTCTCTTTCTACCCCATTCCTTTCACCTGACCATCTTCCTTTCCACCCATCTGCTCCACCCCACCCACTGTCCAATCACAGCCACCTCCCCCCTGCATCCACCAATCGCCATCCCATCCACCTTTCCCCAGCCCCACACCCCCATTTATTCTGCAGCCCCTTCCTCTCCCCGGGTTCTGATGAAAGTTTCCGACCTGAAACGTCAATTGCTCTTCTACTCTGTTTTCAGCTCAACTCTCCAACTCCTCTACATTCCTTTGGACATTCTGAACCTCCTTACATGCAATTGAACTGTTTTAACAACCCTGTCTCTCTTTGTACAGGCAGGAGTGAAGGACTGGAGGGGAGAGAGAGAGAGAGAGATGACAACTCCTCTATATTCCTTTGTACATTTTGAACCTCCCTCCATGCAATTGAACTGTTTTAACAACCCTGTCTCTCTTTGTACAGTAGGGAGTGAAGGACTAGAGGAGAGAGCGAGAGATGATGGAGGGAGGGAGGATGGAAAACACTTGGATGAAGAGGGGCCCAGCAGACAGGAAGGTGGTTACCTTTTTGAACCCTGGTGCAGGATCCGAATCAATCACTTTGGAGCCGTTCAGAGCTCTGAGGCTGCGGACTATCTCCCGGTTTGTCTTCAGGGGGAAGTCTTGGCCACACACATTGATGAAGTACCTCCAGGGGACAGGGCTCTCCAGCAGCTCCTTCATGCAGTTGAGATCTGCCTGAACTCTGCTCCAGCCAGCATAGGTGACCCACTCCAGCTTGGCTGCGACAAAGACATTGTGGAAACACGAAGCGATGGCCCGAACAGCGGCATGAAATTGACTCGGGGATTTGCGGTCCACGTGTATACAGTAGACGTTCTGTGGGGTGTAAATGCTCCATAGAAGCCTCTCGAACTCTGGTGGATGCTCTAATGGATGACTATGGAGTAAGCCAAGGGGAAGTGTTCCTCCTCAGGGGGACAGTGATATACTTGCGGGCCCTCACAAACGATCTGCAATTTCGGGTCATGTTCAGATAATCTCCCTCAGTGACGGCTTGGTGCTTGAGGGAGACAGTAATGGAGTTGAGGAGGGCCCTTTCCACCTCCTGCCTGTCCCCCTGGATGATCTGCCAGCAGGTGGAGTTCTCCTCGACCAGCAGAAGGTGTTCCTGCATTGGACTGGCGCCTGGTTTCACCAGCCTGAGGGTCAGCCAGCCCCCTCCTCTCTGGACCAGCAGCCATTGGCACAACAAGACCACACTGAGCACACACAGCGCTGATCTGAGGCACGACCAACGGGTACACCGCTGGCTCAGCTTGGGCATAGCACTTTCTCATCCACATCCCGCACCTCCGCCCTCAGACCCCACCCCTCCAACCGTAACAAGGACAGAATGCCCCTGGTGCTCACCTGCCACCCTACAAAACTTCGCATAAACCAAATCAT
>NW_025167293.1:0-1691 GCF_004010195.1 Chiloscyllium plagiosum
ACTGTCAGGAGATTTGTACTGAGGGAGGGCCGCCCTGTCAGGAGTTTAGTTCTGAGAGAGGGCCGCACTGTCAGGCGTTTAGTTCTGAGGGAGGGCCGCAATGTCAGGAGTTTAGTTCTGAGGGAGGGCCGCACTGTCAGGAGTTTAGTTCTGAGGGAGGGCCGCACTGTCAGGAGCTTTGTACTGAGGGCAAACTGTCAAGAATTTAGTCCTGAGGGAGAGCCGCACTGTCAGATGTTTAGTACTGAGGGAGGGCCACACTCTCAGGAGTTTAGTTCTGAGGGTGGGCTGCGCTTTCAGGAGTTTCGTCCTGAGGGAGGGCCGAACTGTCAGGAGCTTTGTACTGAGGGAGGGCCGCACTGTCAGGAGTTTAGAATTGAGAGAGGGCCGCACTGTCAGGTGTTTAGTACTGAGGGAGTGCTGCACTGTCAGGAGTTTAGTTCTGAGGAAGGGCCGCACTGTCAGGAGCTTTGTACTAAGGGAGGGCCGCACTGTCAGGAGTTTAGTACTGAGGGAGGGCCACACTGTCAGGTGTTTAGTACTGAGGGAGGGCCGCTCTCTCAGGAGTTTAGTACAGAGGGAGGACAGCACTGTCAGGAGTGTAGAATTGAGGGAAGGCCGGACAGTCAGGAGTTTAGTTCTGAGGAAGGTTCGCAGTGTCAGGAGTTTAGTTCTGAGGGAGGGTCAGGCTGTCAGCAGTTCAGTACTGAGAGAGGAACACACTGTCAGGAGTTTAGAACTGAGGTAGGGCCGCACTGTCAGGAGTTTTGTACTGAAGGAGGGAGACACTCTCAGGAGTTTAGTACTGAGGGAGGGCCGCACTGTCAGAAGTTTAGTACTGAGGGAGGGCCGCACTGTCAGAAGTTTAGTACTGAGGGAGTGCTGCAGTGTAAGGAGTTTAGTACAGAGGGAGGGCCACTCTGTCAGCTGTTTAGTTCTGAGGGAGGGCAAACCTGTCAAGAATTTAGAACTGAGCGAGGGCCATACTGTCAAGAATTTAGTCCAGAGGTAGGGCCGTACTGTCAGGCGTTTAGTTCTGAGGGAGGGCCGCACTGTCAGGTGTTCAGTTCTGAGCGAGGGCTGCAATATCAGGAGTTTAGGTCTGAGAGAGGGCCACACTGTCAGGAGTTTAGTACTGAGGGAGGGCCGCACTGTCAGGATGTTAGTTCTGAGGGAGGGCCGCACTCTCAGGAGTTTAGTACTGAAGGAGGGCCGCACTGTCAGGAGTTTAATACTGAGGGAGGGCCGCATTGTCAGGAGTTTAGTTCTGAGGGAGGGCCGCACTGTCAGGTGTTTAGTACTGAGGGAGGTCCGCACTGTCCGGAATTTAGTACTGAGGGAGGACCGCACTGTCAGGAGTTTAGTTCTGAGGGAGGACCGAACTGTCAGGAGTTTAGTTCTGAGGGAGGGCCACACTGTCAGGAGCATTGTACTGAGGAAGGGCCGCACTGTCAGGACTTTAGTTATGAGGGAGGGCCGCACTGTCAGGAGTTTAGTTCTGAGTGAGCGCCGCACTGTCAGGTGTTTAGTACTGAGGGAGGGCCGCACTCTCAGGAGTTTAGTTCTGAGGGAGGGCTGCACTTTGCCGCACTGTCAGGACTTTAGTTATGAGGGAGGGCCGCACTCTCAGGAGTTTAGTTCTGAGGGAGGGCTGCACCTTCAGGAGTTTCGTCCTGAGGGAGGGCCGAACT
>NW_025167294.1:0-1691 GCF_004010195.1 Chiloscyllium plagiosum
TTTGATCCTTTAAGACCTCGTAGCTTTCTGATGTAATTGAGTGTCTTGCTTTACCGTTTCGTGTCCACTGACGATTTTGTTACATATCTATGTGTCTGGAATCACTGTTACACTAGACCAAGGAGTCATGGGACATTCAATTCCTGAAAGGACATTGGTGAAACAAATTAGAGTTTGCAATCAACAATATCACTGTCACTGACACCAGATTTGAGATCTTCACATTTATGTAATTGCTTGCGACTTTCACCAGCTTCCACAACAATAACCTTGTGTGGATTAGTAATCCAGTGACATTTCCATGATCGTGCAATCTCCACGTTGGAAATCATACTATGCGGGTTATTTCTGTGCTGTATCAAAAAGACATTTCCACCAATTTACTTGTCACGATGGGAACTGAGGGGCTGGCAGTTGTTCAGATCGTAATTTATCTCCTCTCGGGGGACTGGACATAGTTGAGTAACTTTCCAAATTGCCAGATAGCTGTCAGAGTTGGAGCTGGAATGAATCAGCAGGAATGGTATTAAACCCATAGCCATTATCATACCTACTGCGTTCAGCTGTTTCTTCATGTCACGCGAAGCGAATCGAATTAGTTGTAGTCTGGCGTTTGTGACTCTGTGGGCACCATGATGAGGGTGAGGTGGATCACTGTCTCAAAACGTCTGTCTGAGGATTGTGCAGATATTACATCCTTGACAGTTACACTAATGTGCAAAGCTGCTTCATTATTTACGACAGATATAATTGTGGCACACTTGCCTTTAGTGATTTGTTTAATAGTCCATCACCATTTATGAACGGATGCGGCAGAACCACAGAGCTTTGGACTGATCAGATTCCCTACAGCATGGAAACAGGCCGTTAGGCCCAACAAATCCACACCGACGTTCGGAGAGGATACCACCCAGGCCCATTCCCCTATCTTATATTTACCCTGACTAATGCACCTAACACTATGGGCAATTTAGCAAGGCCAATTCACCTGTCCTGTAGATGTTCGGATTGTGGGATGAAACCGGCGCACCCGGACCATCAACGGGGTATCATCAGTTTTTGGTACACATGGTTCTGAGTCTGGCATGTTTACCCACACTCGTCACTGAACCATACATGATGGCAACAGTGAACTCAAGGATTATCCCGGGCAAAAAAACGTTGCAGATTGTGGTTGAATACAAGTTTGCTGCTGCCGCCGCTCTGGTCTAAAGCATCACAGCAATGCCAGGAATTGTCTCTTCAAAAAAGTTCAGAGATCATTAAAAGTATTTAAAGAGGATTTTTGACGTGGAAGTGAATTGAGGTCATTGAAGAATTGGCAATGAAAGGGGCATAATAGAGTCAAATTCGTCCATGCTCACCAGGTTTCCTAAACTGAACTCGTGTTATTTGCCTGCGTTTAGTAAACACCCCATCTAATCATTTCACTTCATGTCTCCATTCAATTGCCTTTTAAGTGTTGTAATTGTACTCGCCTGCACTACTTTTTCTGAGAACTTGTTACATATAAACACTATCATCTCTGAGAAAGAACTGCCTCTTAGATCCCTTTGAAATTTCTCGCCACTCATCTTGAATCTATGCAGTCTGGGTTTGGACACTTCTCCCATCGGTAAAGACTTTACTATTCACCCTTCCAATGCACTTCAGGCTTTTATAAACCTCGATATGTTCTTCGCCTCCCAAGC
>NW_025167295.1:0-1691 GCF_004010195.1 Chiloscyllium plagiosum
GGATCATCTAGCTGTGGTTTCGCTAGATAGGGGCATTCATTCGTCGTTGAGCGACGTTAAAATCTCGAAAAGGACATGATCCATCGCGTATGGTGAGTGCACCAAAGTATGGAAAATCGACACACCCCCATTCACTGTGGAAGCTGCAATTTGTCCAGGTTAATAGGAAGCCATCTTTGACGTCAAATGAAAGATCAATGCCAACTGTTAAGCCTCTGTAGCACCTGCCTCGGCAGCGTCAAAGCGAGCATTGGCATGGGATATCATAAACAAGGAAGGACATTCATTTGAACCAGAGCTAACCCAAACAGGATATTGGAAAATTCTGTCGTATCTTCTCTAGCAACTGCACGAATTTAGCTTTATATAATTGATCAAAGGCTTGGGTGATAAAAATACCTAAACCTCCTTGCGACCATCTGGACGGGAATCAGATTCCAACCCAAGGTCGGGTACTCTAATAAGACCCCCAACAGAGATGGCCTCTGATTTCATAAAATTGAGAAAGAGCCAAATAAAGTAATCATTCGTATTATACGGGACACAGATACCATTGGGTTAGTTAGAAAGAGAGGAACAACATCTGCTTAAAGGGTGATCTTGTGCCTTCCTGATCCTACCTCCAGGCAGTGATATTGGCGTCCCTCCGGATGGCTTCTGCCAACGGCTCAATCATTAATGTAAATGGTAACGGAGAAAGGGGGGCAACTTTGTTGGCTGCCACTGTCAATACTAAAATGAGTGAAATCCATTAATTACCAAAAGTGAAATCCACTGCTTTCGGGTCACTATATAACAGCTGGCAAAGACTCCTCCAAGACCAAACCACTCAAGGTCATAGAAGGCGCACATCTACTCCATCCTGTCAAATGTTTTCTCTGCATCCAGGGAGAATCCCGAGTCTGGAATCAAACCTTGCTGGCACACTGAAACCAAATTTAGCACTCTTCTAACATTATCAGAGGACCTATGGCCCCTAATAAAAATGGTCCTCTTCCACAATTACGGGCAAGATCTTTTCCAGCTTCAACGCCAACATTTTCGATAAAATGTTAAAGTCCATACATAACAATGATATAGGCACATACAAAGTGCAATCCTCTGAGACTTTCCCTGAGAGAGGATGGGAGGCAGTCCTGACTGTACTATTAATTGTACATATCCAACATTGGCCCAGCCAGCCTGTCTATGAACTCCTTCTAAATCTCACTCCGAAAATCTATCTGGGCCGGGGGCTTTACAACCCTGGCACTGGCTCACTGTCTCGTGTATCTTTCGGATTTTCAGAGGGGCATTCTAAAGAGACGCCTGCTCTGAAATTACACCTGACAGGTCCAAGGTCTTAACAAAGGACTCCATCGTCTCCAATCAGTCCTCCCAGCCCACTGACTGGAACATCCCAGAGTAGAACTTCCTGAATGCTGCGTTAATCTTTTTGGGATCTCAGGCGATAATAGCAGCAATCTGCTTTCTGGCCAAGATCGCCTAATATCTTCCTGGTTATCACCATACTCTAATAATTTCTGTTTCGCAAAGGAAATCTCTCTCTTTGCTGTCTGGGCGAGAGCAGCATTCAGGGCAGTCCGGAGGGCTGTAATCTGCTGCAATTAAGTTACAGACAGTCTGCCAAAATATGGTATCTCAGCTGTCTTCAGCCAAGCCTCAAGCATACGCTGCTGCTCGCCCCTCTG
>NW_025167296.1:0-1691 GCF_004010195.1 Chiloscyllium plagiosum
ATATTGTGCATCATACAGTAAATTTCCACATTTTTGATCGATGTGGACTCAAATGGATGAAAGGCCTGCTTCCTCCCAGCAGGGATTCTCTGCTGACAAACGGGGAATGCCTGGGCTGAGGTAGCTACACTGAGGACTTCCTGCAGAGATGTCCCACGGCTGAGATGATTAATGCCCACCGATGATAAACATGTTCCATTGTGCTGTGGATGACTCCAAACACTGGAGACTTTGCAATGGATTCTGATGAAGTGCAATTTTTCCTAAGCTTCTTGAAGTTAAATATTGCCTTGATGTCAGGGCCAGTCGCTCTTTGCTAAGTCCTTATATTCACCTCTATTGCTCAGATCAATAGGTCATCGTGTAGGAGCAAGCAGTGATTTCTTCAAACGGGGGTAGTGATTGTCAGGAATTCTCTATTCCAGAGAGTCAGGGGAGCTATAGGTGTAGGTGGCCTCAAACTGAACCTGTCTAGCAAGTTGGATGGTCAGAATAGGAGCAGGGTTAGATCGTTAGACACTATTAACATTCTATCGCTCACATTGATAGGTCATGGTGTAGGAGCAGGCAGTGACTTCTTCAAACAGAGAGTAGTGAATGTCAGGAATTCTCTATTCCTAGAGAGTCAGGGGAGCTATTGCAGTAAGTGGCCTCCAACTGTTTGTAGCACGTCGGATGGTCTGAATGAAACATCAGAAAAGGAGCAAGGTTAGATCGTTATACACGATGAACCTTCTTCACCAGGCACTAAGATTGTGGCTGATCAGGTTATGTTCTCAGCCCCACTTTCCTGTCTGTATCCCATTATCTGTGACTCACTTCTCTGTCAAATATTTAACTAACTCAGCTTTGGATAAATGTGAACAAAGAGGCACCACATACCTCTGGAGAAGAGACTTCCCACTCAAATGATCCTTTTAGAATTTCTCCTCATCTCTCTTACAGTGTCATAAAGCACAGAGAACTGTGCACATCAGACATCCCAATCTGATCTCGTCCCATTTGTCAGCATTAGGCCCATATTCCTCCAAATCCTTCCTATTAATATGTATATCCAGATGCCTATTAAATGTTGTCACTGTACCAGCCTCCATCACTTTCTCTGAGAGCTCATTCCATACATACACCACAATCTGCATGAAAATTTTGTCTCTTTACGATCATTCCCCTCTCACGTTTAGCCTTTTCCCGATAGATTAGGACTCCCCTATCCTGGAAAAAAAGACCTTGGCTATTCACATTATCCATTTTCTTCATGATTTGATAAACCTCTATAATGTCACGTCTCAGCCTCTGATCCTCTCGAGTAAACAAGCCCCAGCCTGTCCAGCGTCTCCCTGTAGATCATCATTCCATGTCCGGCACTATCCTTGTAAATATTTTCTGCACCCTCTCAAGTTTAATAGCATCCTGCCTGTCGCAAAGCGTTCTGAATTAAACACAGTATTCTACATCTGGCCTCACCAACATCCTGCCCAGTTCCAACATGATCTTCCAACTCGCATACTCAATGAACTTATCAATAAAGGCAAGCATACCAAACCCCTCCTTCCCCACCCTGTCTACCTGCAACTCCACTTTCAAGGATCTATGAGCCTGCGCACTTTTGTTCAACAACATTCGTCAGGACCTCACCATTAATTGTAGATGTCCTGCCGTGTTTTACCTTACCAAAATGCAACAATTTACAA
>NW_025167297.1:0-1691 GCF_004010195.1 Chiloscyllium plagiosum
TCCTTCTTGTACAGGTCACTTCTACCCCAAAAGAAATTCCAATGATTCAAAAAATGAATTCTTCTCCCATACACCAGCTCCTCAGCCATGCTTTCATCTGCTCTATCCTCCTATTCCTGCCCTCACTAGCTCATAGCACTGGGAGTAATCCAGATATTACTACTCTTGAGGACATCCTTTTTGAATTTCTGCCTAACTCTCTGTAATCTCCCTTCAAAATCTCAACCTTTTCCCTTCCAATGTTGTTGGTTCCAATGTGGACAATGACCTCCTGCTGGCCCCTCTCCCCCGTGAGAACATTCTGCACCCTCTCGGAGACATCCTTGATCCTGGCATCAGGGAAACAACACACCATTCTGCTTTTTTGCTGCTGGCCACAGAAACGTCTGTCTGTACCTCGGACTACAGAATCCCCTCACACAATGGATCTCTTGGAAGCCGACATACCCCTCATTGTATAACGTGACTTGCTCATTTTTATACTCTATGCCCTGACCTATGAAGGTCAGCGTGCCAAATATCTCCTTGACCACCTTATCCACTTGTGTTGTCAGCTTTATGGGAACTCTGGACCTGTACGTAGATCCCTCTGTATGTTGATGCAACTAAAGGTTCTGCCATTTACTATATACTTCCCTCTTGCGTTAGACCTTCCAAAATACATCACCTCGCGTTTGTCTGGATTAAATTCCATTTTTCATTTCTCTGCTCAAGTCTCCAGTCGATCTATATCTTACTGCATCCTCTGGTAATCCTCCTCACCATCCACAGCTTCCCACAAACTTTGTGTCATCCACATTCTTACTAATCAGGCCACCTACCTTCTCCTCCAAGTCATCCATAATTATCACAAATGACAGGGGTCCCAGCACAGATCCCTGCGGAACACCACTACTCACAGAGCTCCTATCTGAAAAACACCCTTCCACTGCTATTCCCTAGGTTCATTGATTAAGACAGTTCTGTATTAACTTTACAAGCTCACCATGAGACTTCACCTTTTGTATCAACCTGCCATGATGGTCCTTGTCAAAGGCCTTCCTAAAGTCCATGTGAACAACATTCTCCACCCTGCCCTCACCAATCATCGTTGTCACTTCCTCAAAAAACTCCATCTGGGTTTGTGAGGCATGCCCTCCTTGCACAAAGTCATTCTGCCTATTGCTAATAAGTTGATATTTTTCCAAATGTGGATAAACCTCACCCCCCTCAGAACCTTCTCCAATAATTTCCCTACCATTGACGTATGGTTCACTGGCCTGTAATTCCCTGGATTATCCCTGTTTCCCTTCTTGAACAATGGAGCAATGTTGGATATTCACCAATCCTCTGGGCCCTCTCCTGTGACTAAAGAGGACAGAAAGTCTGTGTAACAATACTGCCAACTAACAGCGGCAAGACTGAAGTGGAGTTGACGATTAACAGATCAGCTATGATTTCCTTGCTGGAGCAAACCTGATGGGCCAAATGGCCTACATCAGAGCTGTCTAATGGCACCACTTCTTCAGCTTGAACTGGCCCTTTCAATCCCAGATCAACCCCAACCTGGAAAAAAAGGTTGGTGTTAGTGCTAGCGCAGCTGAGACCAGAGGAGAATCTCGGGATAAAATGTGAAATCAGAGATACCAACAGCCAGGGTGTGTGTGGTTGTGTGTGTGTATTTATGTGGGTGTGGGTGTGTGTATGGGTGG
>NW_025167298.1:0-1691 GCF_004010195.1 Chiloscyllium plagiosum
GGCTATGACCGAAACGAGACCTTTTTACTGATAGTCTTCCTGCTGGATTTTTTTAGTGCACCGAGTTTCAGTCGATTTCTAGTGGGGAAAATTGGCATATGTCCTGTATCCTGGAAATTCTGAAAAATAAAAATAAATAATTCTCCCTGTGAATGGTACAATCCTTCCCTCCCCTTTTCCTCCTCCACCTTCGAATGATGCAATCGTCCCCCTCTGAATGGTATAATCCTTTACTCCCCCACAGCCATTAGGTACAATCCTCCCAAGTCTCAATGGTACGATCCTTTCCACACCACCCCGAATGAATGGTACAATCCTCTCCCTGAGCTGGGATTCCCCAATCCCTTTCTGTTTCACATTTCCGAAGCCTTTCCCATTTTGAAAACAGTGTCTGTTTCTGGTCTTCCCACCAAAGTGCATAACCTCAGACTTTACCACATTGAATTCCATCTGCCCCTTCTCTGACCATTCTCCTGGCCTGTCTAAGCATTCTCAGTATGGACCCTTTTGGAACTCCAAAGACCCCTTTATGCCAACTCTCTGCCTTCTGCCAGTCAGACAATCCTCTATCCGTGCCAGTAACTTGCCCCTCCACCAGGGACTCTTATCTTACTTAGCAGCCTCCTGCACGGCACCTTGTCAAAGGCCTTCTGGAAATCCAAATCGCTCACGTCCACTGGCTCTCCCTTTGTCGAACTTTCTCATTACCTGCTCAAAGAATCCTAATAGATTTGTCAGACATGACCTCCTGTTGTCAAAGCCATGCAGACTCGGTCCTGTTTTAACATGCACCTCCTCATACTTCCAACACTCACCCTTCATAAAACCTGTTAAGTTTACCCATTTTTACCATAAATACGTTGTTCTGCTCTTTAAAATGAATTCAAGTTTAAAGATTTCATATTATGTATGCACACTACCTTTGCCCTTCATAATATTTTATCCTTCTGAAGAAGACCTTCAAAAGAGATTAGCACAAGGTATGAAACTGACTGTGACTGTATCAAGTAAAAGGAGTTAGTAAGAATGAGAAAGGAGTGGCTAAATATCTAAACCTACCCATGCAACGGTCAAGAAGGCACAACAACGCCTTTTCTTCCTCAAGATGCTCAAGAAATTCGGCATGTCCATAATGACACTCACCAACATTTACAGATGCACCACAGAAAGCATTGAATCTGGGTGCATCACGTCCTGCTACGGCAACTGCTCTGCCCAGGACCGGAAGAAACTACAGAAGGTGGTGTGCACAGCACAGTCCATCACGGAAGCCAACCTCCCACCCATGAAATCCATCTACACTTCTCGTTGTCGTGGAAAGGCTACCAACCTCAAAGACCCCTCCCACCCCGAAAATGATCTCCTGCACCATCTTCTGTCAGGCAGAAGATACAGAAGCTTGAACACATGTACCAACAGGTTCAAGAATAGCTTCTTCCCTGCCATTATTAGACTGCTGAATGGCGCTCTCCAATTTGAAATCTAATGTTGACCTTGCTTCTGCGCACCTCCTGTGCAGCTGTAACCCTGTACGCCTCACTCTGTCTAAGCGCAGTATGACCTGCATGTCCTTGTTTGCTCGGATCTGACTGTACTGCTGATAAAACAACATTTTTGACTCTACTTAGGTACATAGCACAGTACAGGTCCTTCAGCAATCGATGCAGTACCGGTCCTTTATCCTACTCTAA
>NW_025167299.1:0-1691 GCF_004010195.1 Chiloscyllium plagiosum
GTCAGTGTCTTCAGCAATTTCTGGTTTTGAACAAATTTCAAACGTGTGTCAAAGTTGCTCACACGCCCTGTCCATCATAAAGCGCCATACACCAGGAAGTGAATGATTACGCAAGGTATACAAATTCATTTGTTCTGAAACTACATAAGGCTGTCATCACTGACACTATAGAGCTCTTAATCATGATCATGGAGAGAAACAGAGGGAAACACATTCGCTTTAAACAGAAGATGGCATTACCGGAGGGGAAGAGATTCAGGTGTAAACGTTAAATGCTTTTGAGGAATGCGAAAATTGGAGGCATGGCTTCATGAAGATACCCAAACAGGATGAGAATTTTTTAAAAAGAAATCGTTCCCACATCAGAAACTGGGATAGGGCACTGTGTACAGAGGAGAAGGGTGACCGGGTCCCCGTGTGAATTGAGGACAGGCAGCAGAATTGTATTGCAGCTATTGCAGCTCCATCTGGGCATTCATGTGATGCTGTAAATCATAGCAGCTGTAGTAGCAGCAACAGCAGCAGAATTATATTCAACCACAATATAATCTCTCAGTCTTCCATTACCACAAAGACGATCTCTGGTTCAGTGATGAGTGTATCTAAACCTGATGACAATCCTTTCAAGCTACTGCACTTGCTGCTGACATTAATAAATGTCAGTGAAAGCGCATTTCTGGCATGAACCTTATAAAAAGGGGAATTCTTGTACCACACGGTCAGCGTTGACCTTTAGCAGAGTGAGATGAAGGCTGAGTATATGTTTTGAAATTTGGCTCACAGTGTCAATTCAGTGCAAAGGGGGAGAGCTAATTTCAATAAGGTTTACTCCAAGAAGGAAACTTTCCGGAATGAGATGTGAGTGGGAGGTATAAAACAGCATGAATTGAGAGGCCAAGCCACACTGAGACCAGAGCATAGTGGCAGCACAAAACGCAGCTTGATTCTACAGCAGAGTCTGTAGACCTAATCAAAGAGTTTCGGGTGAAGTGGGTAGGGACCATAATGTGAGAGAATGTACTCTGCAATTTGCGAGGGAGGAACTGGAACCAGGAAGGGGAGATGAGCAGGGGAGAGGATGGAGCAGCAATGGCAGTGTTTTCTGCGGGGTTAATCAGGAAGCACAGCTGAAATTCGTGCCTAACATCAGCTTATGTTCCCTGAAATAAACATTATAAATCTGGCCCGCCACTAATGCTCATGAATAGTATCCTTGAGACCTTTTGTCAACCATGGGTGGTTCACCTGCTTACCGAGTTCTTCGTTTTGAACAGAAACGATAATTACTGAGCGGTTTGGGATATCTGCTTGAATGTCTGCTCACGTATACTCACTGACCTTCCTCTGGGTCTATTTTCACATTCCGCCTCAGACCAGATGTGAGGCAGAAATCCTCAATTTAGATGCCTGGGTCTTTTCAATCATCCAGGAGGAACTTCTGCCTGTGGCTGAACACATGATCAGCGGAAGCTGACTCCATTCTCCAAGTTTCTGCATCTCTGTTATTTCTGTTTGATGATGCCACATTCCTGTGAGCTGCGTCTAACGTGACCACATTTTCCTTCAAACCAGAAATCCCCTAACTCTGGTGGACAGGGCCTTCATCTGTCACTGTCCCATCCCCCACGGTGTTGCCCTCAATCCGTCCCCTCTATCCAAGAACAATGATAGATTCCTCCTTGTCCACACTT
>NW_025167300.1:0-1691 GCF_004010195.1 Chiloscyllium plagiosum
ATTTTGTACACTACATTAGTGGACCCAATATACTGGCCACTACAGCGGACAGCTGAAACTGACAACTGGAAGCGGCAGGGACAGGCCACTATAAATTCCGGAGGAAACACCACAGAAGCGCTTCACAGGAAGCTCCCAAGCAGTGAGGATGTCTCCTAGACAGGGGACGAAACGTTTGCAACAAAAACTTCCAGCTCGGCGAACAGAACCACAGCAACGAGCACCCGAGCTACAAATCTTCTCACAAAATTTGAAGTGCCAATATATTGGAAAATTGGAGCAGAGCATGTCTAAATTGGGGAATAGGGGACAGGGAATTAATAAAAAGGAGAAATGTTGCAAGCATCGTTAAATTGGAGATTCAGTTCAGTGTATCACTGAATGAAAAAAAAAATCAGCAAGACATCCATACGTGGAAGACGTCTATCAGGAAACAACTAAATGGAAGGAATTGATGCAGAGCAACAATAATTGGAGAATTCATGCAGGGGCCGTTAAATTCTAAGTGGGAGGACTGGGGCAGGATAACCTCAATGGGTGAGTTGGTGAAATTCCCGACTTAGTGCAGGATTGGGAAATGGGAGAATTGGTGCAGGGAAGCGGAGCACTAATTACAGCCTTAGAGATGTACAGCACGGAAACAGACCCTTCAGTCCTACGTGTCCACGCCTAAATTTAAGAATTCCTGGCAGCTCTCCACTAAATTGGAGAATTATTGCAAGAAACTACTTAATGGAAAAATTGGGAAAGAGCTTATTGAAATGTGAGAATTTGCAACAGGGCATCAGATAATGGGTGAATTAGTGCAGTTCAGCACTAAATGGGTGCGTTTTGCTGTGTTGCACAAAATGGGAGAATTTTGGCAGGGAGATTTAGAGTAGGGCACTCCTAAATTGGGCGAGGACATCAGTCAGTATGAGGATTGGTGTAAGGCCAAACTGAATGGAGAACTTGTTGAGGATGTCAGTAATTGGGGGAAATGGTGCTAAGCAACACTGAATTGCAAAATTGGTGTGGGTCATCAGTAAATGAAAGACCTGGTGCAGGATGCTGATAACGTCGAGAATTGGAGCAAATGGGAGAACATGGGCAGTGAATCAGTAAATACGACAAATGTTGAAAAGGATTAGTGACCCAGATTGAATACAATGTACTACGAAATGGAGGAGTTGCTGCAGTTCACCAAGAAAGGGAAGATATGTGTAAGATCGGTAATTTCGAGATTTGATGCAGGGATTGCAAGATCAGAGAATTCTGGCAGCAGAATACGAAATGGGAGAATTGTTGCAGGGAAATACTGAATGGAAGAAATGATGCACAGTGAAGCTCAATTACAGAATGGGTGCATGGCAAGAGGAAATGGTAGAATTAGAGTAGCACACCCTTAATTGATCGAATTGGGCTCGGGCATAGTAAATCGAAGAATTAGTACACGGATATGAGTAACTGTGATTAGGTGGAAAAACTAAGTGGGAGATTCAGTGCAGAGAGCCGTTTCATCGGAAAATGGATGGGAGTGCAAACGTATTTTATATAATACAGGAGGAAGCAGTGACGCAGCTCCAGCTCCTATATTTTCTATAATACAGGAGGAAGCAGAGACACTGATCCAGCTCCTATATTTTCTATAATACAGGAGGAAGCAGAGACACTGATCCAGCTCCTTTATTTTTTATAATACAGTAGGAAGC
>NW_025167301.1:0-1691 GCF_004010195.1 Chiloscyllium plagiosum
CAGTGTGAAATATTGGGAGGAACAATCTTGGTGCAGAGAATTATACAGGAGATTCAAATCCTGAAAAAAAGGGGTTAAGCAATGTCCAGACGGTTAAAAAGAGCCGGGGAAAATCCCTGCCTTATAGTTATCTGCATTATCCAATCCTCTCTGGATACAGGGATGGTGACGGACGACTGGAGAATGGCTAACGTCGTTATTCTGTTTAATGTGGAATATGGGATTGACTAAAGAGGTCGCGGCTGGAATCCTGAGACGGTGGATAAACGGTCACTGAGGAAGTCCCAGGGAATCAACGATGGTCGGTCTGGATTTTTCAATGAAGATCGTATGTAATTCACCTAACTGTGTCCGTTTCAGGCAGTAACTTGTAACTGCATGTGACTTACTTGGATATTACTAGAGATCCCATGGCAGACTGTTTAAAAACAGAAACTATGGCGTCCAGGTAAATGGAGCAAACAACCCCGTGAAGTGCAAGGCAAGGCATTTGGGGACATCAACAATTGAGAGGAATACACAATAAATGGGAATATGGTCAGTGTTGGCAGGTAAATGAAGATAGCTGGAAACATCAATAACTTCGTTAATGCAGCAAATGCCATCATTTCCTCTATCAGCAAAAGTGCAGAATTTCAGAGCAAGAAGCTTATGTTGGAACTGTCTAAATAATGAGCTCAGTAACAGCTTGTGGACCGTGTGCAGTTCTGGCCACCCTATCACATGGAAGGATGGAATTGGACTGGAGAGAGTACAGAGGAGTTTCGTCACTCTGTGACAGTGGAAGTGCAGTTATGAGGCAAGATTGGAATGGAGGATGCTGAGAGGTGATTTGATTGGAGTGCACATGTCATGATAGACGTTGGTAGAGAGGGAGAGAACATCTATTTCCTGTTGGAGAGCTCAGTTACCAGCGGCGAATATTTAATGTAATTGGATGAAACATTAGTGAAGTGCTGAGGAAGGTTGTTATTTCACCCAGACTATGGTCGGGATCTGGGAGTAACACATGGAAGTGGAGTAGAAGCAGAAACTCTCAAACTATTTTGAAAAGGTGCCGGGATCTGCACCTGAAGTCCTATCATCTCTGGGAAGAGAGAACATGGGTTAGCAAGTTTTGAGAAGAGTTGTAGCTCAGATTGAGGTTTTGAATGTAGGTTTGCTCGCTGAGCTGAAAGTTTCATTTCCAGACGTTTCGTTCACATACTAAGTAACATTTTTAGTGGACCTCATGCAAAGTAATGCTGCAAATTCATGCTTTCTAATTATATGTTTGGGTTTCTTTTCTTTGGCTTCCTAGAACAAGAGTTTTAAATAAAACATTACTTCTTGTCCAATGCAGACAGTGTTCAGAGTAATCTGCTCTATATTGTGCTATTTTCTGAAGTTTTCAAAGGTTACCAATATCTGCTAGGATCAATACACAGGGATGAAGCGAGAGGGCAGGAAGGAGCAGCGTGTAACCTGATTAGCATCACAATAATACTGATCCCAACATTTATTCACAAAGCTACTTCACTGTGCTGGCCTGTTTATCCTTCCTGTAGAACTGGGGAAAACCTTTGATTATCCAGTTCTCAGTCGTGGTCACACTGCAGCCGCATCTCCATACTCCCAGCTACATCTGACTATTTAATGCTACCAATTCATTTGCTTTATTGAAACGTTGGGAAGGAATTCATGGATGGCAG
>NW_025167302.1:0-1691 GCF_004010195.1 Chiloscyllium plagiosum
ATACATATAAATTACCAGGAGATTTAAAGTCTCTTCAGTTAAGGGCACTGACTCTGTACTGTCGGTTTAAAAAAATATATAAAACCTGGAAATTTAGAGTCTCCTCAGTTAAGGGCACTGACTCTGTCCTGTCTGTTTCAATATATATATATAAACACGAGATTCAGATTGTCCTCGGTCAAGGCAGAGAGTCTGTGCTGGATGGTTAAATAAACATGCATATCCAGGAGATTTAAATTCTCCACACGTTAGGGCACTGACTCTGTGCTGCCTGGTTACATAAATATATATAATCAGGAGATTTAGAGTCTCCTCAGTTTAGGGCACTGACCCTGTGCTGGTTGATTGAATCAATATACATAACCAGGGGATTTAGAGTCTGCTCATTCTGGGGCACTGACTCTGTGCTGTGTATTTAAATATACATAACCAGGAGATTTAGAGTCTACTCAGTTATGGGCAAAGCCAGCACATTGTCTGAACCCTAAAATGAGCAGACTCTCTACCCCCTGGTTATATATCGATTTACCCAGCCAGCCCAGAGTCAGTGCCCTAAACTGAGGAGACTCTAAATGCCCTGGTTACATATATTTATTTAACCAGCCAACATAGAGTCAGCACTGACTTTATGCTGGCTAACTAATTTCAAAACAACAGGAGATTTAGAGTGTCCTCAGTAAAGGGCACTGTCTGTGTGCTGTCTAATTAAATATATATAACCAGAAATTTAAAGTCTCCTCAGTTTAGGGCACTGTCTCTGTGCTGGTGGGTTAATTCCATACTTCTACATAAAACTAAGAGATTTAGAATCTCCTCAGTTTAGGACTCAGATTACGTGCTGGATGGATAAATAAATACTCATAAATTACCAGGAGTTTTAGAGTCTCCTCATTTTAAGGCACTGACTCTGTGCTGGCTGGTTGATTACCAGGAGATTTAGAGTCTCCTCATTTCAAGGAACTGACTGAGTGCTGTTTGTTTAAATATATATTCCCGGCGATTTAGAGTCTCCTCAGTTAAGGCGCTGACTCTGTGCTGTCTGGTTAATTATATATAACCAGGAGATTTACAGTCACCTCAGTTTCGGGCACTGACTTTCTCCTGGTTTTATATATGTATTTATCCATCCATCACATAGTCTGAGCCCTAAACTGAGGTGACTCAAAATCTCCTGGGTATGTATATTTATTTAACCCGCCAGCCTCAGTCAGTGCCCGAAACTAAGGAGACTCTAAATATCCTGGTTAGATGTTTTACTTAACCAGCCAGCCCAGAGTCAGTGCCCTACAATTGCAGCCTCTAAATCTCCTGGTTATGTATATTTATTTAGTCAGCTAGCACAGAGTCAGTGCCCTAACCTGAGGACACACGAAATCTCCTGATTATATATTTATTTAACCAGGCAGCATAGTGTCAGTGCCCGAAACTGGGGAGACTCTAAATCTCCTGGTTATATATAATTAACCAGCTCATTATATATATTAAACAGACAGAACAAAGTCAGTGCCATAACTGAGTAGAGTCTAAATCTCCTGATTACGTATACTTAAATGCACAGCACAGAGTCAGTGCCCGAGAAAGAGCAGACTCTAAATCTCCTGGTTATATATTTTAGACCAGCCAGCACAATGTCAGTGCTCTAAATTGTGGAGAATTTGAATCTCCTGGATGTACATGTTTATTTAACCATC
>NW_025167303.1:0-1691 GCF_004010195.1 Chiloscyllium plagiosum
GCATCACTGGGCTATCCCCAGGAATATCCTCTCGAAGTGCTGCAGTGATGTTTCACTGATCAAAAACTCCAATCCCCCTCCTCTCTCACCTCCTCTTCTCTCCATTCTGTAGAATCTGTACCTGGAACATTGAGCTGTCAGTCCTGTCTCTCCCTCAGCTGTGTTTTTGTCATACCTATGGTGTCCTACTCCCATGTCCATGTACCAAGTTTGTCTGCCGAACCTGTTAGGCCTGTAACGTTGAAATGAAGTAGTTTAACTGATCACTTTTCCCTTATTGCCTGCTATGCTCTTGCCTGCCTTGTCTATTTAAATGACTCCCTTGAAATTCTGCCCCAGCCTCAACCTTCAGACGAGCCTGAGACCATCCCCCTCACTGTGGACAACACCCTCACCTTTCATGTCATCTGCAAACTTGCTAAAGATACCTTCTGCTTTCAGATCCAAGGTATTAATGTATATACAAACAGCAATGGTTCCTGCACAGATCTCTGTGGTGCACCCACTGGTGGAAGAATTTCAAGCACAAAACCAACACTCCACCAATTGTGGATCCAATATGCCAACTTGCCTTAGATCCCATTGGTCTGTTGGACCAGCCTTCCATGTGGGACCTTATCAAATACCATAGTGAATTCCAATGAACACACATCACCTGCACTGCCCCATCAATACTTTTATTCGTGATTTCAAAGAAAACTCAGCTGAATTCATCAGATAGCATCTTCCTTTACCAAATCCGTGCTGACTATCCCTAATTGTCCCTCAGGAATGTTTCCAATGATTTCCCTGTCCCTGCTGTCCGACTATCTGCTCTGTAATTACTTGGCTTATCCCTGCTGCCCTTCCTGAGCAAAGGAACCACATTAATTATCCTCCAGTCATTCAACACTTCAACTGTGGCCAGCAAAGTATTAAGTAAATCCGCCAGGGCCCCAGCAATCTCCTTTTTTACCTCCCATAGCAGCCTGAGATACATTTCATTGGGCACTGTGGAGTTCTCCCCCTTTATGCCTGTGAAAACATTTAATACACTTCCTGATTGATCTTTACATATTCTCGAACCTCACCATCTCAACGGAAATTCACGGCGACAATGTCTTTCTCCTGTCTGAATATAGATGAGAAGTATTAATTGAAGGCGTTACCTACTTCCATTGGCTCCATGTACAGATTATCCCTTTGTTTCCAACAGGTTGCACTCTTTAGCTGGGAATCCTCTGACTCTGATTGTAGTCATAAAATATCTTGTAGCTTTTCCTTAATAGTGTCTACCAAGGATATTTCATGGCCATTGCTTGCTCCTCATTTTTAAGGATCCCCTTGCCCTCTCTATACTTGTGAATGGCTTCACCTGATTTTATTGCACTGTATTTTCTTTCTCAAACTCACGATATCACTTGATCAATATTCACTGGATTTGCTGCCTTTGTCATTCCCACTTTATTAACACACTGGCCATGGATTCTCACTGTATCACTTTAACATACTCCACTTTCCTAATATAGCCCTAACTGCAGGTAGTTCAGCCCAGTCTCTGTTTGCCACGTGCTGTCTAATTATAGGAGACTCCGTTGTGAGGGGAACAGACAGGAGATTGTGTGGCTGCAGCAGTGACCCCAGTATGGTGTGCTTCCTCCCGGGTACCAGAGTCAAGAATGTCTCTGAGCGGTTACTGAACATTTTGAAGG
>NW_025167304.1:0-1691 GCF_004010195.1 Chiloscyllium plagiosum
CCACCAGCCTGTCTACCTGGGACACCACTTTGATAGAACTGTGTACCTGCATCCCTGGGTCACTGACTGACAACACTACCCAGGGCTCGAACATTAACTGTAAAAATCCCACCCTGGTTTATTTCAGCAAAATGGAACATTTCACCTTTATCTAGTTAAACTCCATCTGCTATTCTTCAGTCCACTATCCCAGCAGTACTGTTAATCTTATTGTATCATATATAATCATCTCCTCTAACCAATTCACCACCAATGTCAGTGTCACCTAAGAAGCTTACTTACCAGGAAACCGATATTCCCATCCAAACCATTTATCCAACAACAGGGGACACACTACACCGGTGGTCACATGCCTCCAGTCAGAAAAATAACATGTTTCCCATCACCCTCTGACTCCGACCATCAAGCCAATTTCGTATCCAGTTCACTAGCTCCTCCTGAATGCCATATCATTTTTACACTGATCTGAGCTTATTACCCAGTTTACCAGACAGAACATAGAACACAGAATAGTCCATCCCAAGACCCTTAAGCCATGATGCAATGCCAACCTTGTTTCCGACTGTAAGATCAAACTAACCTACATAGCCTTCATTTTATTATTATCAATGTGTCTGTCCAAGAGTCTATAAAATGTTCAGAATGTGTCTAATTTTACTACCACCATTGGCAGTCCATCCAACCACCTACCATTCTCTATCCTGCTATCCATCCTCCAATCACGTTAAAATTATGCCGCTTTGTAATAGCCATTTATGCCACAGGAGAAAAAGTCTCTGACTATTCACTCTCTCTGTGCCTCTCATCACCTTGTTCACCTCTACCAAGTCACCCCACCCCTTCTTCACTCCAATGAAAAAAGTCTTAGCTCTCTTAAACTTTCTTCATAAGAAATGCCCTCAATTCCATGCAGCATCCTGGTAAATCTCCTGTGTACGCTCGCTAAAACTTGCATATCCTTCCTGTAAAACTGAACACAATATTCCAAGTGTGGTCTCACCAGGTCGTTATAAAGATGCAGTAAAACCTCACGGCTCTTAAAATCAATCCCCTTGCTAATGAAAGCCAACACTGCATAGACCTTTTTAACAACCCTATCAATGTGCGTGGCAACTTTGAGGGATCTATGGACATGGACCCCATGATCTCTCTGTTCCTCCACACTGCCAAGTATTCTGCCTTTTAAACCTGAATTGTGTATTCAAGTTCAACCTTCCAGAATGAAATACTTCTCACTTTTCCAGACTGAACTCCATCTGTCACTTCCAGCCCAGCTCTGCGTCCTGTCAATATCCCATTGCAACCTACAACATTACCCACTACTCCACCAACCTTCATGTGATTTGCAAACTTACTAATCCACTCTCCAATATCCATATCCAAGTCATTTACAATAATCACAAAGAGCAAGGTCCCAGAACCGATTGTTACAGAACAGCACTGGTCACAGAGCTCCAGGCTCAATACTGTCCATCTACTGCCATACTCTCTCTTCACTGTGCCATCCAATCCTGTATCCAGACAGACAGATTTCCCTGTATCCCAATCATCCTTCTTTTCTGAATGAGGCATCAATGTATTCTGTCATATCCTCAAAGAATTCAATAAGGTTTGTGAGGAATGACCTGAACCCTCACAAACCCATGCTGTCTCTAACTTAACTATGGTTTTCCAAGTAGTCATAAATCCTG
>NW_025167305.1:0-1691 GCF_004010195.1 Chiloscyllium plagiosum
ATGGAGCATAATGTGGAAAAGTGTGAGGTAGTGGACTTTTGTAGGAAGAATAAAGATACGGACTATTGTCTAAATGGGGCGAACGTTCACATTTCTCGTGTGCAAAGATACTTGAGAGTTTTAGCCCAGGATTCTCTCAAGATGAACTTGCAGGTTGAATCTATAGTTAGGAAGACAATTGCAATAATGACATTTATTTTTGGAATACTTGAATATAAAAGTGGGGTTGCACTTCCGATACTCTATAAGGGTCTAGTCAGACCACATCTGGATTCCTGTGTGTACGTTTAGTCCTCAAACTTCAGGTAGGATGCACTAGTCCTGGGGTGTGTCCAGAAGTGATTCACGATTATGATCCCAGAAAAGAAAAGCTTGACAAATGAGGAACGTTTGACGATTCAGGGTCTATACTCGACGAAGTTTAGAAGGATGAGAGGAAATCTAATTGTTACTTATGATTCACCATTATGGTTTGAGGAATGAAAAGCTTGACATATGAGGAACGATTGATGACTCTGGGTCTATACTCTACGAAGTTTAGAAGGATGAGAGGAAATCTAATTGTTACTTTTAAATCGTGAATAGCCTGGACACAGTGGATGCTGAGAAGGTATTTCTATTATTAGTAGAGATTAGAACTCAAAGGCACAGCCTTGGAGAAAAGGGAAGACATTTGAGAGCAGTAACAAGAGTCACTTATTCAGCCACAGAGTGGTGAATGTATTGAATTCATTGATAGATAAGGCTGTGGAAGCTAGGTCTTTGATTATATGTAAGACTAAGATATGTAGCAGCGCAGTTGTCAAGGAGATCAAGGTTTATGGGGCGAAAGCAGGAGAATTGGGTTTAGAAAGATATCTGCCATGATTTAATGGTAGAGTAGACTCACTGCGTTGAATGGTTTAATTTCTGCTCTATTGTCTCATGGACTTATGCATCGAATGACCTCAATCTGCAAGTTCCCCTCCAAGGAACGTGCCAGCCTGACTTGAAGCATTGTCCGCGAAGATCTGATTGAGTACTGATCCAGACTTGATGGGCCAAATGGTCTCTTTCCGCCCTTCATCTCCTATTTTATTATTCTTCCGAAAAAAAAATGATTACTGCAATGACCAGACTTGTGGCCGGTCCTCTGACTCTTCTCTGAACAGGTAGTTGCTAAAGTTCCAGCATCATTTCCCTGCTCTTATATTCCCACCTGCGATCAAGAACAGAAAGTATCTCCAAACCTTCGAGACCACCTGATCCCTTGCCCAATCACCTTCAAAAATTCGTCAATGCCTACTCCAATTTCTCTTTTATTACTGTTAACAGTCACAATTTTATCATTGTTCCTCCGAAAATTCAGTATCACCCACTTCACTGGATTGAATTCCTTTCAGCACATATTTTTGCCAATTGTTTCCAATCTCCCTGCAGCCTATGGCTTTCTTCCTCATGGTTAACTACATGACTAATTGTCACATGATTTGCAAACAGCTAAATGATCACCACGACAAATAATTAAAAATCGTTGACCTATATGAGAAAACAATAGAACTCATAGAAGCCATGGTTCATAAGCTTGCAGAGGGCAGCAGAATTGAAAACTGTAAAGAAGGTGATCGAAGATTCCAGAAGGATCTTAATCCATTGCGTCTCTGGGCTGACAAATGTCACATGAAGTTCAATCTGGATAAATGGAAGGTATT
>NW_025167306.1:0-1691 GCF_004010195.1 Chiloscyllium plagiosum
TAATCTGTTACACAGTACCGTCAGAAGGTGAACAAGCATCATTAATCTGTTACACAGTACAGTGAGAAGGTGAACGAGTCTCATTAATCTGTTACACAGTACAGTCAGGAGGTCAATGAGCCTCATTAATCTGTTACACAGTACAGTCAGAAGGTGAACAAGCACCATTAATCTGTTCCACAGAACCGTCAGAAGGTGAACGAGCATCATTAATCTGTTACACAGTACAGTCAGAAGGTGAATGAGCCTCATTAATCTGTTACACAGTACAGTCAGCAGGTGAAAAGGCCTCATTAATTTGTTAGACAGTACAGTCAGCAGGTGGATGAACCTCATTAACCTGTTAAGACAGTACAGTCAGCAGGTGAACGAGCCTCAGTATTCTGTTACACAGTACAGTCAGGATGTGAATGAGCCTCATTAATCTGTTAAACAGTAGTCAGCAGGTGAACAAGCCTCATTAATCTGTTACGCAGTACAGTCAACAAGTGAACGAGCCTCTTTTGTCTGTTAGACAGTACAGTCTGGAGGTGAATGACCCTCCTTAATCTGTTACACTGTACCGTCAGGAGGTGAATGAGCCTCACTATTCTGTTAGACAGTGCAGTCAGCAGGTGAATGAGCCTCATTAATCTGTTATACAGTACAGTCAGCGAGTGAACGAGCCTCATTAATCTGTTGGACAGTACAGTCAGCAGATGAACGTGCCTCTTTTGTCTGTTAGACAGTACAGTCAGGAGGTGAATGACCCTTATTAATCTGTTACACTGTACCATTAGGAGGTGAATGAGCCTAACTATTCTGTTAGACAGTACAGTCAGCAGGTCAGTGAGCCTCATTAATCTATTACACAGTACAGTCAGCAGGTGAACGAGCCTCATTCATCTTTTACACAGTACAGTCAGGAGGCGAATGAGCACCATTAATCTGTTACACAGTACAGTCAGAAGGTGAACGAGCCTCATTAATCCGTTACACAGTCCAGTCAAAAGGTGAACGTGCACCATTAATCTGTTACTCTGGAACGTCAGGAGATGAACGAGCATCATTAATCTGTTACACAGTCCAGTCAGAAGGTGAACGAGCCTCATTAATCCATTACACAGTACAGTCTGAAGGTGAACGAGCACCATTAATCTGTTACATAGTACAGTCAGAAGGTGAATGAGCCTCATTAATCCGTTACACAGTACATTCAGAAGGTGAATGAGCCTCATTAATCTGTTACTCAGGACCGTCAGGAGGTGAACGAGTCTCATTAATCTGTTACATAGTACAGTCAGCTGGTGGACGAGTCTCATTAATCTGTTAGACAGTACAGTCAGAAGGTGAATGAGCCTCATTAATCTTTTACACAGTACAGTCAGCAGGTTAACGAGCATCATTAATCTGTTACACAGTACAGTCAGCGGGTGAACGAGTCTCATTATTCTGTTACACAGTAGTCAGGAAGTGAATGAGCAACATCAATCTGTTACACAGTACAGTCAGCATGTGAACGAGCCTCATTAATCTGTTAGACAGTACAGTCAGGAGGTGAATGACCCTCATTAATCTGTTACACTGTACCGTCAGGAGGTGAATGAGCCTCACTATTGTTAGACAGTACAGTCAGCAGTTGAGCGAGCCTCATTAATCTACTACACAGTACAGTCAGCAGGTGAATGAGCCTCATTTATATGTTAGACAGT
>NW_025167307.1:0-1691 GCF_004010195.1 Chiloscyllium plagiosum
GGATTTGGCGTTGATGAACATTTTGTTCAGCAAAGACTAGTTTGCCATGAAGCGTCTGTCTCCATGCTGTTGGAATCTATGACTCTTTGAGAGGCAGTACCGTGACCTAATACCAATTCTTAAACACGATTTATTCAGAGGAACGTATAAGAATTATGCTACATTCACAGCAATAGTTCCAGTCCTAGTGAATCACAGCAGCGGACAAAGGTGAAACTGTTTGATACGCCGAATCTCGTCCGTCGTTCAGCAATATCAGAACTGAGATCTGAACTCCACTTCCCTGTCTGCAGCCCGTCATTATTGAGACTTTAACAGAACAGAACTGGATCCATCTCAACTTTGAATGACCTAAAATTCACAGAGTTTCCACCACCCCATGTACAAGCAGTTCCCAAACTCGAACAACTTTCAAGGAGAAATGAATGCTCCTAAACGAATTCTTAATAAAATGACTACCTGGAGTCATCCTACAGAACTAAATTAGACTGTTTACATCAATGTTCGCAATACTGTTGAACTGAATACTTCAATGACCCCAACAGTGAACTGAATGGTTCATAACCAGGATTTTTGAATCACCACTAAGACATGCAATTAGCCATAGTTAATGTGAACGTGATTGTGTTCGATAGTCTCCACCTCTTCCTTCAAATGTCCCCGTAGATACAGAGGGATACTATCACATCCAGTAACGTATCATGCACTCATCCTGTTCGAACAGTGTTTGTCCATCTCACTGTGTCTCTGAGGGACTCGACGGAGGAAGTGGAGAACATTGCTTTTGCTGTGAATCGACCTTGTGTTTGTCCAGGCTATCGAGACAAAGATTTTTATTTCTGGTTCGTGCATCTCTGTGAAATCTAACCGCAGGTGAGGGATGTATTGTTTTGCTATTTAATTTTGATTGATTTGCAGAACTTAATTCAGTCAGATTGAAGCTGAACGCACTCCACTCCGTTCGAAGTGGAAAGTTGTTACCTCACTTTGGAGTCTTTACGATGAAGTGCTCAATGTAATTTTCGAAGATATCCATTGTTAAATGGTATCGGCCAAGGAGCTGCCCTAAGTTGTCTCATTCAAATGTTGAACAAGGAAAGGTTTTCAAATCTCACTTTGACCCGCCTTTTCAGATCTTTGCAATCTCCACCAACCCCTCCGCGCCCCCAAATAAAACAATTCCGGATAACCATCCCCCATTGTTGGGAGTGTCTTCAGCTGCCTGGGTTAAAATCTTCGGAATATCGTTTGTGAACAGAGTCAATTCCCTTTTTTTTTAGACAGACCTTATAATAATACTTCATGGACGTATCTTTTAATCACTCGTCAAGCTCTTTCCGTATCTCCACATTAAAATCTCCTTTGTGTTCCCAAACTGCATCATAGAATACAGACGTTCAGAATCTGATTTCAGTTGCGTTATCCTGATGTTCACAATTTTTTGTTGCCAAGAAAGGGTAGATCATGCGCCTTTGGAGGAATGTGTTTGTATATGAGGAAATTAACTCATAAGAAGGGGAATCGCTCTTCATTCCAAAAACCTGTGCTGACCGGGGACCAGATTCGATGGATTCCGCTCAATTCAACCCTCCCAGACAGAGGGGCGAGGGCTCAAGGATGCTGCATGAGAGAAAAACGAATGTTTGTTAACCTTAACTATTCAGCTGTGTCCCAAAGCACACACAGCTCCA
>NW_025167308.1:0-1691 GCF_004010195.1 Chiloscyllium plagiosum
AACAGTCCCTGTTCTCAAGCTCCAGGGAACAAATCACAAACATTCAATCACCAAGTGTGCATTCAAACCCAATCACAAAGGGTTAAACTTTCTACGAGCTGTACAGCACCTTTTCCTCTCTCTCACACACACCATATCACAGTTTTTAGCTTGGGAGTTTAGTCTGATAAATCCTGGCTGTGGCATCATTGCTTAACCAATTGTGAAAGAATTGTTACTGCTGGCCAGCCTTATCTTTTGACACATCAAGAACGAACATCAGCCACCTTCCATATTCCATAAACAAAGAATAATCACCTAAACAAACAAAAAAAAGCAACAAAGCAAGACACGCCAAGCTGAACAGATACAACAGATACAACAAAACTAACCATCGAACCTTTGAGTGGGGAAAAGGGATTATTTGTGAAAAACTGGTGATTCATCCTCTGCCCCTTCCACCAGGCCCTAATAGAACGATGGAGTTGATTAGGTGGGGGGGAGGCTTCAACCCAGCCTAGATTATTTGTTTAGACTGCTGTAACTACAGAGAGCGACAGGCAGTTTAATAGCATAGAATTATACTGAGCATTAATAGCATTTAAATTCCAAGCCTGATCGCCGGAATAGGACTCAGAAAATTATCTAAAACGTTTCAAAAAAACTCCTCAGCAGACTCCTTATTTTTGGGGCGAAGTTCAAGGATGCGTGTAAATCAATAGGCTTTGCGAATATAACAGATGCAGCAGCGGGAATATATTGTCGTTGTTGTTCCTGGACTACAGCATTAGCGAAAGCAGTAATGTTATTGAGAATTAAATAAAACAGCTATACATTCCAAAGACTGAACAGCCTGTAAGGAAGAGTTTGAAATGGGAGCCACAAAAAAAAGGAACACTCCTCATCTAAATCCGAATTATCATTGTCTTCCTCGTTAAAACTACAGCCAACCATCGAACTGCACAGTGCTGTGTATTTTAACCAGTCACTTGTGGCTTCTCCTTTTGATTCAGTCATTGTTTTGCTTGAGCACGTTCACTTTTAAGAACCTCAACAGACTTCATAGCACCATTTGCAGTTAATTCAATCCCCAATTTGGTGGCAGTATCCTGCCACCGGCACAAAACTGATTCTTTGTGCCTCTCGTCACAAAACTGTTGCCATAGTCCAATTAACTCTTTCGTTCCCACTCCGATGTTACATTGCCAAGTCAATTGCTGAGCTGATTTTACCAATTGGACAGATTTAAGGACACCTTATGGCCAGTCTTCATCACCCAATGTTTTATTTAGACATTCAGACAGGTTTCTAAAGGCCCCAGATTTTTAGGGAAATTTTACATATAATTTCACTAACTGATGATGGATCATTTGTTCTGTCTATGTAATTACCCATTTTGAAATTACTTCAGGTTTTATAGCAACTAATTTTTAAAAAAAATACTCACTAATCAGACTTCTACAAAGACTAATTATTTCACAAAACCTTCTTAAAAAAATTAATATTTATTATAAAATATCGCGATATAACTTCATTTAAAAAAATAAACATAAGTATTGATTTTTTATTTATTAACTTCTTATTAAGTATTAGGTTATTATTAATATAATAAAATATCATTAAAAAGTGGGGACCTCTTCCCTCCCTAAACACTTTAAATATCGAACTTCTTTAATAGCTGCCTATATTGAAAATGTTGAGGGTAACAGCTT
>NW_025167309.1:0-1691 GCF_004010195.1 Chiloscyllium plagiosum
GAGATAGAGGGACAGGGAGAGAGAGAGGGACAGGGAGATAGAGAGACAGGGAGAGAGAAACGGACAGGGAGAGAGAGAGGGACAGGGAGAGAGAGGGACAGGGAGAGAGAGAAGGACACGGAGAGAGAGAGAGACAAGGAGAGAGGGACAGAGAGGGAGAGATAGAGAGAGAAACAGGGATAGAGCGAGAGAGAGAGGGACGCAGAGAGATGGGGTCACAGAGAGAGAGAGGGAGGGACGCAGAGAGAGAGGGGTACACAGAGAGATAGGCACACAGACAGAGAGGGACAGAGAGAGAGACAGAGACACAGAGAGAGAGGGACACAGAGAGAGAGGGGACACAGAGAGAGAGGGACACAGAGAGAGAGAGGGACCCACAGAGGGAGAGGGACACTGGGAGAGCGAGAGAGGGACAGAGAGAGAGACAGATAGAGAGAGAGGGAAAAGGAGAGGGAGTCGGACACAGAGAGGGAGAGGTAGAGGGACACAGAGAGGGATACACAGAGAGAGAGGGATAGAGAGAGAGGGACAGAGAGAGAGAGAGACACAGAGAGGGAGAGAGGGACACAGAGAGGGATACAGAGAGAGAGAGGGACAGAGAGACAGAGAGACACAGAGAGGGAGAGAGGGACACAGAGAGGGATACAGAGAGAGAGGGACAGAGAGCGAGAGGGACACAGAGAGGGAGAGAGAGAAGGACAGAGAGCGCGAGAGAGGGACAGATACAGAGAGAGGGAAACAGAGAGGGAGACGGACACACAGAGAGAGACACAGAGAGAGAGGGACACAGAGAGATAGATGGACAGGGACACACAGAGAGAGAGAGGGACATGGACAGAGAGAGAGAGAGCGGGACAGTGGGACTGAAAGAAATTGAGAGAGACACACACAGAGAGGGACACAGACAGAGAAAGAGGGACACACACACAGAGAAAGAGACGGACACAGAGAGAGAGGGAGGGACAGAGAGCGAGAGGGACAGAGAGAGGGGAACAAAGAAAGAGGGACAGAGAGAGAGAGGGACATGGAGAGAGAGGGACACGGAGAGAGAGGGACAGAGAGAGAGGGACACCGAGAGAGAGACATGGAGAGAGAAAGGAACATGGACAGAGAGAGACAGAGCGAGAGGGACAGGGACAGAGAGAGGGACAGGGAGCGAGAGAGAGAGAGAGGCAGAGAGAGAGGGACAAGGAGAGAGAGGGACAGGGAGAGAGAGAGGGACAGGCAGAGAGACAGAGGGACAGGGAGAGAGACAGAGGGACAGGGGCAGAGAGGGGGGACACGGAGAGAGAGAGGGACAGGGAGAGAGAGAGGGACAGGGAGAGAGAGGGACACGGAGAGAGAGAAAGGGACAGGGAGAGACAGGGACAGGGAGAGAGACAGAGTCAGGGAGAGAGATAGGGACAGGGAGAGAGAGAGAGGAACATGGACAGAGAGAGACAGAGCGAGAGGGACAGGGAGAGAGAGAGAGGGAGGCAGGGAGAGAGACAGAGGGACAGGGAGAGAGAAAGTGGGACAGGGAGAGAGAGAGGGAAACAGAGGGAGAGAGAGGCAGGGAGAGAGAGAGGGACAGGGAGAGAGAGAGGCAGGGGAGAGAGACAGAGGGATAGGGAGAGAGAAAAGGGCAGGGAGAGAGAGAGGGACAGGGAGAGAGAGACAGAGGAACATGGACAGAGAGAGACAGAGCGAGA
>NW_025167310.1:0-1691 GCF_004010195.1 Chiloscyllium plagiosum
GCGTGCGGTGCGGCTGAGAGTCCGGGCGTGCACAGAGGATCTCACAGGCAGAGCCCTTCTCACCACCAGCCAAGCCATGTCTTGGTGCTTGTTGCAAAGTTCTGGCGATGAGGTATTCTGCCAAATGGCTTTGACATTCTGCTCAGGGAACCGCTCGATAGGATCCGCCCTCTCCTTTTCCCAAAGGGTCTCAAGGACACTACGTGCTGACCACTTCCTAATGGACTTGTGGTCAAAGGTGTTTTTCTTCATAAATTTCTCCACGAAGGACAGGTGATACGGAACGGTCCAACTACTCGGAGCGTTCCGCGGCAGCGAGGCCAGGCCCATCCTTCGCAACACCGGGGACAGGTAGAACCTCAGTACGTAGTGATACTTGGTGTTTGCGTACCGGGGATCCACGGACAGCTTGATGCAGCTACAGGGCTGGCCATCAGGGTGAGGGTGGCATTAGGTGTTTTTTTTTCCCCCATTGCACCGGTCTTTGTACATTACGTCTCTTCGGACCCGGTCCATCTTTGATCTCCACACGAAGTGGAAGATGGCCCGGGTGACTGCGGCGGCACTGGTTCTGGGGATAGGCCAGACCTGTGCCACGTATAACAATACTGAGAGTACCTCACACCTGATGACCAGGTTTTTATCCGTGATGGAGAGCGACCGTTGCTCCCATCTGCCCAGTTTCTGCCTCACTTTGCTGATACGCTCCTCCCAGGTCTTGGCGCACGCCCCAGCCCCCCCGAACCAAATACTCAGCACCTTCAGGTGGTCAGTCCTGACGGTGAAGGGGATCAGGATTGGTCGGCCCAGTTCCCGAAGAGCATGGCTTCGCTCTTGCCTCGGTTTACCTTGGCCCCTGAGGCCCGTTCGAACTGGTCACATATGCACATGAGTCTGCGCACGGACAGCAGATCAGAGCAGAAAACGGCGACGTCATCCATGTGCAGGGAGGCCTTAACCTGCAGGCCCCCGCTGCCAGGAATAGTCACCCCTCTCAGGCTCGCATCCTTCCTGATGGACTTGGCAAATGGCTCTATGCAGCACACAAACAAGGCAGGAGAGAGAGGGCAGCCCTGCCTGCCTCCAGACCTGACTGGGAAGCTATCTGATTCCCACCCGTTGATTGAGACTGCACTGACAATGTTGGTGTAGAGCAGTCTGATCCAATTGAGATTCCCTCCCCAAAGCCCATTTTGGAGAGAACATCTCTCATATACCTGTGTGATATCCTGTCAAAGGCTTTCTCCTGGTCCAGGCTGATAAGGCAGGTGTCCAACCCTCTGTCTTGCACGTAGGCGATCGTATCCCTGAGGAGTGCGAGACTCTCAGCGATCTTCCTGCCCGGCACAGCACAGGTTTGGTCAGGGTGAATCACTGACCCTAGAGCAGACCTGACCCGGTTGGCGATTACCTATGACAGAATTTTGTAATCCGCATTCAACCGTGAGATTGGTCTCCAATTTTTGAGTTCCTCCCTCTCCCCCTTCCGCTTGTAGATGAGGGTGATGATGCCTTTCCTCATGGATTCACCCATGGTACCTGCCCGAAGCATACTGACATACACCTCCAGCAGGTCCTGGCCATTCAAGTCCCACAGAACGGAATAGAGCTCGACCGGTAAGCTGTCGCTTCTGGGAGTTTTATTCTTGTCGAAGGACTCGAGGGCCTTGGTCAGCTCGTCCAGAGATAGC
>NW_025167311.1:0-1691 GCF_004010195.1 Chiloscyllium plagiosum
TTTTCAGCCATAATTTAACATCAACCTGTTCCCTTGGGAGAGAAGGTATTCACTTGGGGATCCAATGTAAGAGCACACAAACGTCTTCATCATCGGGAGAGAAGCATTGACTGCTCTGTTTGGGAAGGAATAAACTTCCCAGTTCAGCCTAATGTCAACCGTTGAGTTGACACTGGAGAGAGACCAATCATCTGCTCTGTGTGTGAGAAGGGATTTATTAAATCAGCAAAGTTCAAATACACGAGCGTGGCCATACTAGAGAGAGAGCGAGAGAGAGAGAGTGAGAGAGAGAGAGAGACTGTCCGCCTGCACTGAGTGTAGGAAGGGATTCACTTAGTCATCTGTACTCAGTGAGCACCAGCACATTCACACCATTTACCTGCTCCTTGTGTGGGAAGGGGTTCACTCGGTTCTCCAACCCCAGCATCTATGGCTTTGTTCACATCAATGAGAGAACATGTCAATGCTCTGACTGTGAAAAGAGCTTTATGAGTAGCAATGATTTGATGAAACACCAACAAACACATTGTGGGGAGAGGCCGTTCACCTGCACTGTGTGTAGCAAGGGATTCAATTATTCATCCCCACATGTGACGCTCCAGTTAAGGGGAATCAGTTTAGCTGAGTTGGCTGTATTGATGGTTTACAGAGCAGTGTGATGTGGACAGCGTAGGTTCAATTCCCATTACCAGTTTCAGGTTACCATGAAGGACTCTCGTTCTCAAAATTCTTCCCCTGCCTGAGGTCTGGACCCTCTGGCCAAAACACCATGAGTCGCTTCTCTCTGCAGTGAAGAGAGCAGCCCCTGTGGTCTGGGAAGGCTATAGTGACATACACATTCCAGTGAGGTAACATGTGATTGTTTATTCTGCTGTTATTGCATCCAGAACTGGACTGTGTTTATTTTTTTTATTTTTTTTTCTTCTTTTTTTCTTTTTTTTTAGATAGGAAAATACCCGGGTGGCCAGTGACAAACACTGCCCTTGATGTCCTCTTTATTTTTTTTTCCCAGGACACTCCTGTTTATATTTTTTTCTTTTTTTTTTCTTTTTTCTGGACTGTGTTTATTCGGTCAGCAATAGTTTACTTCATTGGATGTGAATTATCTCTTTAATTGAACTGGTGTTTAATTGGTCAGGTGTTAATCACATCAAAAACACAGTTTTTACCCACTGATTTCTCTCCGGTGAGATGAGACCGATCGATATCCATTTCCTGCCCTGGTCTTGGGTCTTTTATTCATTGCAAAGGCTTGATTTGTATTTATAAATGTATTTTCACACATTCAAGATTTCTGAATGTGCTTCATAGTAACTGAAGTCCTTGTGAGGTGTAGTCACTGTTGTGGGAGATACAGCAGCTGTACATCTCTCAGGCTCAACTTAGGGCTCCGCTTCCCTGCACCAACTCTCCCATTAACCAATCCCGCACAAATCCGGGAACTGCACCAACTCTCCCATTGAAGTTATCCTGCCCCAGGTCTCCAACTTAGAATTTAACGGCACCTGCATAAATTCTCCAGTTATTGTTGCACTGCATCAATTCCTTCCATTTCGTTGTTCCCTGACAAACAGCTTCAACGTACGGATGCCCTGTAGATTTTTTTTTTCATTTAGTGATGCAGTGACCTGAATCTCCAATTTACCAATGCTTGCAAAATTTCTTCTTTTTATTGAATCCCTGGCCCCTAT
>NW_025167312.1:0-1691 GCF_004010195.1 Chiloscyllium plagiosum
GCGACTGTTGTGTGATGAAACTTAGTGAATGAGGAATGTCACCTGGAGAGAGCCTCTGGGAAATTGTGATAAAGTGCAGTTTAAAGAAATATAAAGTTTTAAAGTGAATCACAGAAAGGACAAGCTACAACTCGAAACAAAAACAGCCAATTACATGGGTTTGAGATGAGATCTGACCAAGGTAAAGTGGCGAAACAGACTGAAATATGTGCCTGTAAATGAACAGTTTGAAGGAACAGTGTAAATCACTCAACAAAAGAACATTCCATTGAAACAGGCAAAACCTCAGCAAGAAATTCCCACCGGCCCCTCACTCAGGACAAAATGTATCATATTAGATTAGGAGGCTTAGAAGTACTTAAAATCTGAAAGTCACCAAAAAGTACTTAAAATTTTGAAGTGAGAGAGTGTTTTAGGAGTAAGTTTTAAAGGGATTGTAAAGGGTCTGCTCGCAGGAGTTGGGCAGTGGGAAGGGGAATCAGTGTCAGGATTTAATGTCACAATAGGAACAGGGAGAGGTGAAAGTGCCAGAGCTGGTAAGAATGTTACAGAGACTAGTCAGGACCTGAACGGTGTTACAAAACCAATATGAATTGCTGCAGCTGGAGGGGTTTGCAGGGGTATGGAGGGACATATATATTTTAATTTATTCATTCATGGGATGAATAAATAAAATTCATCATGGGATGTGGGTGTCACTGCTAATTACACAGAGGACAGCTCAGAGTCAGCTATGGGTCTGGAGTCACATGTTAGCCAGGCCAGGTTAGAATGTCAGATGTTATACACAAGAGGAGGTAAGTGAACCCGATAAGTTCTTCCCACTGATCAACAATGCTTTTATGGTGGCCTGACCAATGTCTTGTACCGATGCAACATGACGTCCCAACTCCTACTCTTAATGCTCTCCCCAATGAAGGTAACCATCCCAAACACCTGCTTCACCAGCCTGTCTACCTGTGACACCACTTTCAAAGAACTGTGCAACTGCACCCCTGGGTCTCTGACTGACAACACTATCCAGGGCCCGAACATTAACTGTACAAGTCCCACCCTGGTTTGTTTCACCAAAATAGTACACTTCACATTTATTTAATTAAACTCCATCTGCTATTCTTCAGACCACTATCCCAGCAGTATTTTTCATCCTGTTGTATCACAGATAACCTTCTTCACTGTTCACTTTACCACCAATTTCAGTGTCACCCAAAAAACTTACTTACCTGGAAACCAATATTCCCATCCAAATCATTTATCCAAATGACAAACAACAGTGGACCCACTCCACCGCTGGTCACGTGACTCCAGTCAGAAAAACAACATGTCTCCCTTCACCCTCTGTCTCCTACCATCAAGCCCAATTTTCTATCCAGTTGACTAGCTCCTCCTGAATGCCATATCCTTTAAACAGATCTGAGCTTATTACCCAGTTTACCATACAACATGTAGAACACAGAACAACACCCTTCGGCCGTGTTGATATGCCAATCTTTTATCCGATCGAAAGATTAAAAAAAAGTGGCAGATAGAGTTTAATTCAGATAAATGCGAGGTGCGGCATTTTGGGAAAGCAAATCTTAGCAGGACTTATACACTTAATGGTAAGGTCCTAGGGAGTGTTGCTGAACCAATAGACCTTGGAGTGCAGGTTCATAGCACCTTGAAAGTAGAGTCACAGGTCGATAGGATAG
>NW_025167313.1:0-1691 GCF_004010195.1 Chiloscyllium plagiosum
CCTCAGTGTGGAGAGCTTCGGAACGTTCACCCCTATACCACGGGAACATAGGAGTGCCCACGTGACCAGACCACCAACCGAGAGACATTTACCTCAGTGAAGACAGGCTTCAACGTTTGCCCACACACCAAGGGAATACAGGGAGCTCGCCAGTGACCAGAGCACTACCCCGGGAGACAGCTGATTGAGTGCAGAGAGTGTCTGGACGGTCTCCCACACATCACTGGGATGCAGTGATTGCCCTGGTGACCAGACCGCGGGTGAACAGAGTTTGGTTCTCTTGGTATTACTGTATACACCCAAAATGGGGTTTGAAAGTGTCGGTTTCACCTGGCCAACTTGAAGGCAGGCCTCCACTTTCTGCATGAGTGTAGGATTCGCCATTCCACCAGCTCCACGATATGGTCAACAGGCCTTCAGTCTGGTCGGGGAGATACAATACTGTTCTTTGGCCCGTGTATTCTGCTGTGAGGAGGCAACTTCACCATCTCCAAGGTTATGGAGGCGGTGGTAATGGGGCTCCTCCTTGTCGCAGAGGCTACATACAGGAATGCTCCCCTGAGACTAATTGATGTGTACGCCTCGATGGTAAAGAGTGAGCAGCTGGATGTCCTGTAGCAGCTCCCCCCGCTGCTGGCGATGCCAAGGCCAGTCATTCTGGGCAGAGACTTCAGCTGCATCATTGATGCAGATGGGAGATGCTGACAACAAAGCAGACACGACGTCCAGATTCCTGATGCAAATGGTTAAAGCTGTATGATATCTTCCGCCGCTCGCTGCGGATGGAGCACAGCCTTGATACACCTGGTCTTGGCCAGCCAAATGTATCAGCTCAAGGATAGATGTCCTGTTTTTATCCGGCATGTTCTTGCTCAGGGTAAAGATTATTGTGGCGCTTAAAAATCCAGCAGGTCAGGCAGGAGCAGGAAAATCAAGGTTTCGGACAGGAGCTCTTCATCAGGATTCCTGACCTGCTGTGCTTTCACAGCACCACTCTGAACTCGACTCTGGTCTCCAGCATCTGCTGTCCTCACTTTCGCCGAGTTGATTTTTACAGTACTGCGAATCCTCTTGCAAGGGTGGCTGACTTGAACAAGTTCTCCTTCTTTCTCTACAAAGATCTCAGTGAGTGTCTCTCTCACTGCAACCCCCACGTGTTCTCTTCTGCCCTGAACTATTTCCTGATGAAGAGCTGTTGCCGAATCGTCGATTTTCGAGTTCCTCGAATGCTGCCTGTCCTGCTGCGCTTTTCCAGCATCTGCAGTCCTCACTTTCGCCTATGTTCTCGTTCAGATCCATCCACATCAAACTCACGTTCTTCTCTGGCCAAAGCCACCTGCATGAAGGGAACGTGGAATCTGAATGTAAAAATGATAAACCCACAAAACGTTGAGAAAAATGAATTTTACAGGTTGGAGACCAGTGAACACTGCCTTTGAGGTTATATGAGACGTGTGGGAAACGGTCAAGGGGAACAGCAAGAGGTTGTTTATCCACAAAGATTTTGAAACGTTGGGAGACAGTGCAAACTCCAGAAAAGCGTGCAGTTGGTGCTCCTGTTAAAGACGATGGGGATCGATATCACCGACAATCTCCAGAAGGTGAAGAGCCTGTCAGCCTCACTCGTACCTCAAAAGCCAGCAAGATAATCTCCCAGCGCGGAGGAGGATGAGACGTGCTCACGTTTCTTC
>NW_025167314.1:0-1691 GCF_004010195.1 Chiloscyllium plagiosum
TGATACAAATATATAAGTAAAATGCAGAGCAATGTCTTTCCTAGCTTCCCACAAACATCTGGGATGCAACTGATCAGGTCCCAGGGATTTAGATTAGATTAGATTACAGTGTGGAAACAGGCCCTTCGGCCCAACAAGTCCACATCGACCCGCCGAAGCGAAACCCACCCATACCCGTACATTTACCCCTTACCCAACACTACGAGCAATTTAGTATGGCCAATTCACCTAACCTGCACATCTTTGGACTGTGGGAGGAAACCGGAGCACCCGGAGGAAACCCACGCAGACACGGGGAGAACGTGCAAACTCCACACAGTCAGTCGCCTGAGTCGGGAATTGAACCCGGGTCTCTGGTGCTGCGAGGCAGCAGTGCTAACCACTGTGCCACTGTGCCACCGTGCCGCCCACTTGTTCACCTTTATTTGTTTTTGAAATGTCCAACACCTCCTTGTAATATAGACACTTTTCAAGATATCACTCTATATTTCTTCATTCTCTCGCTCTTGTAATCTCCTCCACATTAAATACTGAGGAGAAAGACTTGTTTCGCATCCCTTCAATCTCCTGTGGTTCTACACATAAAGTAGCCTTACTGATCTTTAAGGAGCCCTATTCTCTCCCTAGTTAATCTTTTGCCATTAAAGGATTTGTAGAGTTTCTTCAATGCCTTGTTAACCCTATTTCCAAAGCCACCTCATGTCCACATTTTTCTGGCTCGATTTCCCTGTTGACTATACACTTGTTGCCCTTATACACCTCTCGGGACTCACTTGATAACAACTCTGTTTACCTTACATATGCCTCCTTCGTTAGCTTGACCAGAGGATCAGTATATCTAGCCATCCAGCAATCCCTGCACCCACCAGACTTGCCCCTCTCACAAATAGGAACACGTTGGCTCTGGACTCTCTGAAACCAAGTTTTCATGGCCTTGCATTTTCCAACCATCCCTTTACCTGCGAATAGGGTATCCCAATCAGCCTTTCACGGGGCTCGCCTAACACTTTCAAAATTGGCCTTATTCAAAGTTAGAACTTTAATGTTTACATCAGGTCTTTCCTATTCCAAAACTAATTTAAAACTAATGTACATGTGTAACAGACTTGAAAGTTAAATAAACACTTCCTGCCCCTCTGTAACAGGCTCGAGAGGTTGAATGGGCTACCCGTGGCCCTTTGTAATTGACTGAAAAGGCTGAATGGCCTCCTCCTGTCCCTGTGTAACAGATCCGAGACATTAAATGACACAGCAACCCGTGGATTACGAGCAACCATTAAAGTGTATCTGATGGAGGTCCATCCCTTCCCAGTTACAGTAACACAACCAACGCAATGTACTCCAGGTGCCCTCTCAGTAACACCTCATACAGCTGCAGCGACACATCTCTTTGTTTTGAATGAATCTGTTGGCAAAATGTACCAATATTCTAGATTTCCACCTTTTCAAGTAGCAACAGGCTAATATGGGCTAAATGGCCTTCTCTTATCCCTCTGTAAGAGGCCCATAGGGACAGAATTGCTTCGACCTGTTGCTGAACAGCAATCTCAATGCTCCGTCTCAAGGTTATGAAAGGATTTGGTAGCAGGGCATAGCCTCACACTGGTCAATAATATCATACTTTGTGTTAAGGTATCTAGAAACTTGCCCACTCGACCTTTTTTTATGCAGCCGATCTGTTGTTTTATAAC
>NW_025167315.1:0-1691 GCF_004010195.1 Chiloscyllium plagiosum
TGACCTGCTCTTGTAGCCGCTGGGTTTATGTGGCGAGTCCAGTTGAGCTTTGTTCAATAGTAGGGGATTCAGTGACAGTAACACCACTGAATGCCATGGGGAGGGAGATGAGGCAGAACACCCATGAAGGTCACTTTCTGATGGTTGGGATTCCCATCACATCTACATTTTCTTTTTAGTGTAAGAATATCAAGGGATTAAATTCCTAACGAAAGCATTTAATTTTCTGAGGTTTGCCCCAGTGCTCACTCTGTCGGAGGGTCAGTGCTGAGGGAGGGCCGCACTGTCGGGGGGTCGGTGCTGAGGGAGGGCCGCACTGTCGGGGGGTCGGTGCTGAGGGAGGGCCGCACTGTCGGGGGGTCGGTGCTGAGGGAGTGGGCACTGTCAAGAGGGACAGTGCTGAGGGAGTGGGCACTGTCAAGAGGGTCAGGGGGTGGGCACTGTCAGAGGGTCAGTGCTGAGGGAGGTTGCCTCGTTTCCCATATTACGAACAGTAACTAACTGATTGTAAAGCACTTTGGGACACCCTGTGAGAGCGGGGAGCAGGGGAGTAACAGATTGGATCAGGTAGCATTCAGATAATATTCACAAGATACTCACTTTGTTTTTCCTGCCATCAATTTCAAAGAAGGAGATGGTTCCTTTGCGGTAAATTTCGTTTCCTGGTGGATGTCGCAAGTTACATTTGGTCTGAGGGAACAGAGGAGTGGGTTGGCACTGTTAGCGAGTGAACATTCAGAAGGGGTCTTGTGCAAATGCCTTTTGGAGACACCAGCCCAACCTGGACTAACCACATCCCTTCTCATTCCAAGCCCTCACTTTGTGACAATCTCACTGCTGCGGGATTGCTAGTCAGAGACTTTCAGGGCTTTTTCAGACCTATCATAGGGTCTCTGCGCTGGCCACTCTTAATGTAGTGAGGAACTTGTGCGATCCATTCCAGCAACCTGTGCCATGTAATCCAGCCTGACCACCTCGACCTCCTGTCACAGTGCCACCACATAGACCTGCATCCCTCCAAATTCACAGCCTCTGGAATGCTACAGCACCCAAGGTGGTGTGTGCACAGCGGATGCAAGGATGCAGTTTGGTCTCTGGGCAGTTGGAAAACTCTCCAACAGGCTTTTCCCAAAGCAGGGCGAGTTTATGGGCAGCACGGTGGCACAGTGGTTAGCACTGCTGCCTCACAGCGCCAGAGACCCGGGTTCAATTCCCGCCTCAGGCGACTGTCTGTGTGGAGTTTGCACATTCTCCCCGTGTCTGCGTGGGTTTCCTCCGGGTGCTCCGGTTTCCTCCCACAGTCCAAAGATGTGCAGGTCAGGTGAATTGGCCATGCTAAATTGCCCGTAGTGTTAGGTAAGGGGTAAATGTAGGGGTATGGGTGGGTTGCGCTTCGGCGGGTCGGTGTGGACTTGTTGGGCCGAAGGGCCTGTTTCCACTCTGTAAGTAATCTAATCTAATCTAATTTTCAGATGACCGTACCATATTCCCACGGGCCCCGCTCTACCACCATCACCAACACCTCCTCATGTCTGTGTGCGTGCATGTGATACAGTCGGTGTGATCACCTATTGTGCAATTTAACTTGACTCAGTACAGATGCTTCTCAGAGGGGGTAGCACAGTGGCTCAGTGGTTAGCACTGCTGTCTCACAGCGTCAGGGACCCAGGTTTGATTCCAGCCTCAGGCGA
>NW_025167316.1:0-1691 GCF_004010195.1 Chiloscyllium plagiosum
TGTGTACCGGGTTAATTACGTGGAGTGCAGTCCATGTGTACAGGGTTAATTACATGGAGAACAGTCCGTGTGTACAGGGTTAATTACATGGAGAACAGTCCGTGTGTACGGGTTAATTGCGTGGAGTGCAGTCCGTGTGTACAGGGTTAATTAAATGGAGAGCAGTCCGTGTGTACGGGTTAATTACGTGGAGTGCAGTCCGTGTGTACAGGGTTAATTACGAGGTGAGCAGTCCGTGTGTACAAGGTTAATTACGTAGAGTGCAGTCCGTGTGTACAGGGTTAATTATGTAGAGTGCAGTCAGTGTGTACAGGGTTAATTACATGGCGAGCAGTCCGTGTTTACATGGTTAATTACGTGGAGTGCAGTCCGTGTGTACAGGGTTAATTACATGGAGTGCAGTCCGTGTGTACAGGGTTAATTACATGGAGTGCAGTCCGTGTGTACACGGTTAATTACATGGAGTGCAGTCCGTGTGTACAGGGTTAATTACATGAAGTGCAGTCAGTGTGTATAGGGTTAATTACATGGAGAGCAGTCCGTGTGTACAGGGTGAATTACGTGGAGAGCTGTCCGTGTTTACAAGGTTAATTACATGAAGCGCACACTGTGTGTACCGGGTTAATTACATGGATTGCAGTTCGTGTGTACAGGGTTAATTATGTTGCATGCACTCCGTGTGTGCAGAGTTAATTACATGGAGTGCTCTCAGTGTGTACATGGTTAATTACGTGGAGTGCACTCCGTGTGTACAGGGTTAATTATGAGGAGTGCCCTCTGTGTGTACCGGATTACTTACTTGGAGTGCAGTCTATGTGTACAGGGTTAATGGCATTGAGAGTTGTCCATGTGTACAGGGTTAATTACGTGAAGAGCAGACCATGTGTACAGGGTTAATTACATGTAATGCAGTTCGTGTGTACAGGGTTAATGATATTGAGAGTTGTCCATGTGTACAGGGTTAATTACGTGGCGAGCAGTCCATGTGTACAGGGTTAATTACGTGGAGAGCTGTCCGTGTGTACAGGGTTAATTACGTGGAGAGCTGTCCGTGTGTACAGGGTTAATGACATTGTGAGTTGTCCATGTGTACAGGGTTAATGACATTGAGAGTTGTCCATGTGTACAGGGTTAATGACATTGTGAGTTGTCCATGTGTACAGGGTTAATGACATTGTGAGTTGTCCATGTGTACAGGGTTAATTACGTGGAGCACAGTCTGTGTGTACAGGGTTAATTACATGGAATGCAGTTCGTGTGTACAGGGTTAATGACATTGAGAGTTGTCCATGTGTACAGGGTTAATTACGTGAAGAGCAGACCATGTGTACAGGGTTAATTACATGGAATGCAGTTTGTGTGTACAGGGTTAATGACATTGAGAGTTGTCCATGTGTACAGGGTTAATTACGTGGAGAGCAGACCATGTGTACAGGGTTAATTACATGGAATGCAGTTCGTGTGTACAGGGTTAATGACATTGAGAGTTGTCCATGTGTACAGGGTTAATTACGTGGAGAGCAAACCATGTGTACAGGGTTAATTACATGGAATGCAGTTCGTGTGTACAGGGTTAATGACATTGTGAGTTGTCCATGTGTACAGAGTTAATGACATTTACGTGAGAGCAGACCATGTGTACAGGGTTAATTACATGGAATGCAGTTCGTGTGTACAGGGTTAATGATATT
>NW_025167317.1:0-1691 GCF_004010195.1 Chiloscyllium plagiosum
ATCAAATTTCTCGCTTTCCAAAGCAGCCGAGGAGAAATCCGGTCTGGTCCTGACGACTTGTCAATCTTAACGTTTGTCAAAATGTTCAGCACATCAGCTTCCGCAATCTCTATATGTTCCAGCATGCTTACCTGCTCCCCAATGGTTTCCTTCACGGCAAGATCTTTTTCTTTAGTAAAGACAGAAGCAAAAACATGATTTAGGGTTTCCCTACCTCCTCAGACTCTATACACAAGTTCCCTGTGCTATCCCAGATCGACCATACTCTTTCTTTGATCTTTCTCTTATTCCTCACATACGCGAGGACAGCACGTGGTTTGTTTTTTTCAAATGAAGCGTTATTTACGTGTTTGTGCAGAACACGTAAAATAGAATAGATTAGTTACAAAGAGAGAAAATGATACAAAACACCACCGCGGAGACAGGGTAACAGAGTGATCATCGATGGACATCAATAATCGAGATGACGCCAACTTGCGGAAAGACAGAGACGGTGGGAAAGTTATAAGCATAACGGTGCTTTTTCGAGGGATAAAGGCGATGATAAGAAACTACTTGAACTTCAAAATCTTGGCATTGATTCAGAATAAATGGAAGTTGGTGTGAAGAGGGAGTAGTTTATACGCTTCCTAACAGCGATTGGAAGTTGGAAAGTAATCAGGAAAGGCAAACAGTATATCAGGTAAGAATACAGCAGATCTGATACTATCTGTAGGCCAATAATTGTTGAGATGTACAAACCTCGTGTACTCTGGGTGAATAACACGAGAAACATCGCTATAGCAGATACATTTGCGTTGAGTTTTTGCCAGTGGTTCGGAGAAGGACATTTTGTGCACCTAACTCGGGGTACAAAGCAATATTGAATCCCTACAGTGTGAAAACAAGCCACTTGGATCACGAAATCCAAACTACGATCAAAAGAGTAAGCCACCCGACCCCATTCTCCTGCTCATCAACATTTATCCCTCAACACTGCACATAAACTACACGCCACTGAAATACATGGCCAGCTTAAGCGATGTAGCTGTTCATTTAAAAGTTAGGTTGTCCATGGATTTCTTTCAGAGACGTTGCAAACGATACAGGGTTCCAAAAATTCTAATGCTGTGGATTATAGGGCCAATTCTTTCACAGTTTTTAGATAATGCTTCACATAGATGGCTTTCAATTAAAAAATAAACACTTCAAGAAGAAAAGGGGTGTGGGCTAATCTTCCAAGCTCAGCTATAATGTTTTTGCTTTTAATGCAGTAGAATTTGTTCGGAGAAAGAATACTTGACCATCACTGTCTCTGTCTCTGTTTCTGTCTCTCTCTCTCGCTTGCAATCTTGTAAGAATTTTAGTTTCATCTTACGTTTAATGACCACAGGTGATTAAAGGGATTGTTTCAAGTATTTTGGTTACAGCATCATTAATTTGGGATAGACTGTTGGGTTTTGGATAGGTGGATATATTATTCGGTATTCTGCTTTCTGTTCATTGTGCTTAATTCAAAAATCAAGTAAACGAATTCTGTTTTGCTTAAAACGAAGTAGTTTCACCAGTTGATTCTCTCCTGGAATATCCACTGTACATTGCTTAAAACAAATTGAAGGGAAAGTTAGAACAAGAGAAGTCAAGAAAGACAACTGTATTAATGAGGCAGAAAACTCGGAAAGGCATCATGCTGAAAGGTTGAGTGAAATAAG
>NW_025167318.1:0-1691 GCF_004010195.1 Chiloscyllium plagiosum
AAAACTTCCAACTCGGCGAACAGAACCACAACAGGAAGAGAAGCTAGATACTGTAAAGCATAAGGAGAGAATATGTGATATAGCTCACTTTACACACCATGACCTCCTGCATTAACAGTATCTTTTAAATGTACTGTGTTAAATTTACTTATGTCTCATTGTTAAATATGATTTATACTTACATTCAGGCTGTGCTATACTTGCTGTTAGGTGTTTGGGTGATATTTGAGTGCTCATGAGTCGTATTTTTTGCTGGTCTGCCCTGACCCCACTTTTCCTGTAGGCCCCATTATTTCTATTAAGCGATTTTCTGTTAAGTGTGGTTTTGGTGGGACGCAACGATGGCATTATAGCAGAATTGCCTGTACTGTTGATGCACATGTGTAAGGATTGTAGAAACCAAGTAGAGTTAGTGATGACAGAGATTGGGGTGGGTGTAGGTGAGCAGGGAAGGTGTTGCGAGCAATAATAAGAATATTAAAGCATTATCCTTGAAGGGAAGTGGGTAGAGTAGTGGAGAGTGAGTAAGTGTGAGGTATCAAAAGAGATGATGCTGGACCTTAGTCTGATGGAGCAGAGTAGGATACTGCCCTTCCTACACTGTACAGCATTCCTCCAGGTGGGTGAGACTGTTTTATCCCAGGGAGCCATCTTAGAATAAGCTGGCAAATCTGCTGTCATGACCTCCACTGCAGGTCGTGTGGAAGGAGGAAATTCCACATTGGCACCACTCCAACTAACTAGATCTCCAGGACCCTGTCTGCAAAGCAAGGAACCAAGTTCTCCTGTTTGCTATGCCCTGGAAAAATGTCAGCAACAATGCCGAGCAACTGTAGAGTAACGGTACTTGACTGGGTGCCTAATGAGCTTTAAAGATGATGTGGGTGCAAGGAATGCCAATGAGTTCTGGGATATCGACGGAGTGGTGAGTTGTTCTGGGAATGGTGTCTGTTAAATTGAGGCAGAAAACAGATATGAGAGATGTCATTGGAGGGTGTTAGTAATTAATAAGGTGAATTTGGTAAGACATAATGAGAGAACTTGCTAGGTCTCACTGACAAATCCTTCAAAAAAAACCTAATGCTGTTAAGACTTAGCCAAGTTACCCAGATCCAGTTGATCATTCTGTCCATCTGTCTACCTGTCTGCACATTCATTTCGGTACAAAGTTAGTAGCTGAGCATCGACTTCTTTAGGGTGAGGTGCTAGCCAGTAGTTAGGATTTACTTCTCGGGACATGGTTGTACAGGGTCCTTCCACAGCTAATTTCAGTCCATATTCCATTCAGTTGGGCTGCGGTCATTGATTCTGGAGAAGATGGCTCCTCCAAACAGTTAAAGCATCAGATGCTTGGACAGTGTCATCAGTGAAGCTGGGTCAATGAACTTCTGGGTTCTTACTAAACCCTGAACGAGTGGCCAGCGTTCAGTGCAATTTCTCAATGTCTACAAATTGAGAGAGTCAGCCCCTGATCGTCTCTCACTATCAACATCTCGCTATCAGCTTGGCTCTAAATATTATATGGATGCTTGGAGAGCAGCAACTAACCTTAAGCCATCAGTTCCATGTGGTATGGAATTCTCTGGGATGTATGTCAAATATTTCAGATAATGGGTGAAGATGCAGGAATATAGAAAGATGTCTTCCCACAATAACCCCTCTCTCTCTCCCTGTTTGACCTTTTCTTTCCC
>NW_025167319.1:0-1691 GCF_004010195.1 Chiloscyllium plagiosum
CAAACAGTGGGTGGTTGAAATGGGGAACACAGTATATGCAAGGGTCGGAGAGGCAGAAATCCACATAACTTTCCGAAGTATTCAAATGTGAATTTATGATGCCAAGACATACAAGGATGTGGGTCAAGTGATTTGAAAGGGAGTTAGGATAGTTAAGCAATTGTTATTGAGCAATACAGATACTCCGTTCCAAGTACGGATTATTGATACCTGTCCTTCCATTCTCGAAGGAACATGTCACAGGAAGAACTGTGCTGTTTGAATCAGCGTGGGGGAGTACTACTGCTCCTGGGGAGACAGGCTGACAGTGACAGTGCAAACACGTAACTTCTCAAGCTGCACCTGGTGCTGTTGATGAAATGAAAACCATTTGATAATTTTGCTCCGGAGTGAGGTGTTTACTTATAGCAGGTAGCTCAGGAAGATATACATTCAACTGCCCTTTCCCCACTGGCCCACACCACTGACTACCGGCACTATGCAGGACAATTGCTCTCTGTACACCATCGTCTAATCCTCCTTGACCCCCGCACTTCCCCATTTGGCACCATTACACGAAATCCCAGAAGGTGTAACGCTGCTCGTTTACGATGTCTCCCATCACTGTGTAAGCTTCCACTGATTTATCTGCCCATCACTCAATTTAGCAAACTGCATTTCTTGCTCAGAATGTGGTCTCATCGAGACTGTGGAGAGAAAAACAAAGCGGGTGACAAACATAAGTACACCTACATTCTGTCGGTAAGCAAACTAAGACCCTGAGCTTCCAGGTTCCTGTCACTGCAACATCCCACTGTGTTCCCATGCCTACATGTCAGTTTGGTCTGCTGCAGAGTTCCCGCATAGCACAGCGCGAGTTGGAAGAGCAGCACGTCATTTCCTACTGAGAGACCATACAATCTTCAGTACCAAACATTGAGTTCAATCATTTGAGGCCCTGATCCACCCACACATACCATTCGTTCCAAAGGCGGATCGTTTGGCTCGAAAATCTCTCCTCAGATCGACTAGACCTGCTGGTTTTGTTCAGATATTTCTGCTTTTCTTTGGATAATTTGTTCTGTTCTGATCGCCAGCCTTCAGGAAACGTGTGATTGCACGGGAACGTTGTCAGAGTAGATTTACCAAGTTGGTGTCTGAGCTCGACCATTCCCCCTGCGAAGATAAGTGATAGTGAGGGCTGCAGGTGCTGGATCTCAGAGTCGAAAGTGTAGTACTGGAAGAGCACAGCACGTCAGACAACATCTGAGGAGCAGGAGAATCGATGCCTCGGGCACAAGCCACTGCCATTCCATTACCAGCCGATGCCTGCAGAAAGAATGTCTCATATTCCACCTTAGGACCCTACAACCACACGGGATAAATGTGTATTTCAATAGCTTCCTCATTTCACGTTCCCCCATATTATCCCAGTCCAAAGCCTCCAACTCGGCACTGCTCTCTGGACCCGGCCAACAATCCCCCTCTGAACTACCACCGTCTCCCTCACCTTCATCCACCTATCGCTTTCCCAGCTACCTGACCACCAATCCCATTCCCCTCCCTCAAACCCCACACAAAAGTCTCATTCCTGACGAATGGTTTATGCCCGAAACATCGACTCTCCTGCTCCTCGGATGCTGCCTGACTGGCTGTGCTTTTTAAAAACCCTACACTCACGTCACTGCAAAGATAGATGAGCTCGACTGGGG
>NW_025167320.1:0-1691 GCF_004010195.1 Chiloscyllium plagiosum
AATCCGCACACAATCCTGCAATTATCCCCATCTCTCTGTATAAATCCGCACACAATCCTGCAATTATCCCCATATCTCTGTATAAATCCGCACACTGTCCTGTAATTTTCTCTATCTCTCTGTATAAGCCCCCACATTGTGCTATAATTAACTCCATCTCTCTGTATACGTCCACACACTGTCCTGTAATTAACTCCATCTCTCTGTATAAATCCACACACACTCCTCTAATTAACTCCATCTCTCTGTATAAATCCCCGCACTGTCCTGTAATTATCCCATCTCTCTGTATAAATCCAAACACTGTCCTGTAATTATTTCCTTCATTCGGTATAAATCCGACACTGTCCTGTAATTATCTCCATCTCCCTGTGTAAATCCCTACACTGTGCTGAAATGATCTCCATCTCTCTGTATAAATCCGCACACTGTCATGAAATTATCTCCATCTCTCTGTATAAATCCGCACACTGTCCTGTAGTTATCTCCAACTCTCTGTATAAATCCACACACTGTGTTGTAATTATCTCCAACTCTCTGTATAAATCCGCACACTGTCCTGTAATTATCTCCATCTCTCTGTATAAATCCGCACACTGTCCTGTAATTATCTCCATATCTCTGTATAAATCGTAATTATCTGCATCTCACTGTATAAATCCACAAACTATCCTGTAATTATCTCCAACTCTCTGCATAAATCCACACGATGTCCTGTAATTATACCCGTCTCTCTGAATAAATCCGCACACTCTCCTGTAATATTCCCCATCTATCTGTATCAATCCACACACTATCCTGTAATTATCTACATCTCTCTGCATAAATCCACAAACTGCATTGATATTATCCCCATCTCTCTGTATCAATCCGCACACTGTCCTGTAATTGTCTGCATCTCTCTGTATAAATCCACACATTGTCCTGTAATTATCCCCATCTCTCTGTGTAAATTCACACACTGTCCTGAACGTATCACCATCTTCCTGTATAAATCCCCACACTGTCCTGTAATCATCTCCATCTCTCTGTATAAATTTGCATACTGTCCTGTAATTATCTCCAGCCCTCTCTATACATCCGCACACTGTCCTGTAATTATCCCCATCTCTCTGTATAAATCCAAAAACGGTCCTGTAATTATCTACATCTCTCTGTATACGTCCGCACACTGTACTATAATTATCTCCATCTCTCTGTATAAATCCGGACACTGTCCTGTAATTATCTCCATCTCTCTGTATAAATCCCCGCACTGTCCTGTGATTATCCTATCTTTCAGTACAAATCCGCACACTGTCCTGTATTTATCTCCAACTCTCTGTATAAATCCCCACACTGTCCTGTAATCATCTCCATCTCTCAGTATAAATTTGCATACTGTCCTGTAATTATCTCCAGCCCTCTCTATAAATCCGCACACTGTCCTGTAATTATCCCCATCTCTCTGTATAAATCCAAAAACGGTCCTATAATTATCTACATCTCTCTGTATACGTCCGCACACTGTACTATAATTATCTCCAACTCTCTGGATAAATCCGCACACTGTCCTGTAATTATCTCCAACTCTCTGTATAAATCCCCGCACTGTTCTGTGATTATCTCCATCTCTCTGTATAAATCCCAACACTGTCCTGTAATTATCTCCATCTCTCTATAAATCCACACACTGTCCTGTAATTATCCCC
>NW_025167321.1:0-1691 GCF_004010195.1 Chiloscyllium plagiosum
ACTGTCATTGCTCCTGGATAAATCACACCATGACACTGTCAGTGCCCCTGGATAAACCACTCCGTGATACTGCCAGTGCCCCTGGATAAACCACACCGTGATACTGTCAGTGTTCCTGGATAAATCACACCATGGTACTGTCAGTGTCCCTGGATAAACCACACCGTGATACTGTCAGTGCTCCTGGATGAACTACACAGTGATATTGACAGTGCTCCTGGATAAATCACACTGTGATACTGTCATTGTTCCCGGATAATCCACACTGTGATATTGTCAGTGCCCCTGGATAATCCACACCGTGATACTGTCAGTGCTCCTGGATAAACCACACCGTGATATTGTCAGTGCCCATGGATAAACCACACCGTGATACTGTCAATCCCCTGGAGTAACCACATTGTGATACTGTCAGTGTGCCTGGATGATCCACACCGTGATAATGTCAGTGCTCCTGGATAAATCACACCGTGATCCTGTCAGTGCTCCTGGATAAACCACACCGTGATACTGTCAGTGCCCCTGGATAAACTACATCGTGATACTGTCAGTGCCCCTGGATAAACCACACCGTGATACTGTCATGCCCCCTGGAGTAACCACACAGTGATACTGTCAGTGCCCCTGGATAATCCACACCGTGATCCTGTCAGTGCTCATGGATAATCGACACCGTGATAATGTCAGTGGTCCTGGATAAATCACACCGTGATCCTGTCGGTGCTCATGGATAAACCACACTGTGATGCTGTCATTGCTCCTGGATAAATCACACCGTGATACTGTCAGTGCTCCTGTATAAATCACACTGTGATACTGTCAGTGCCCCAGGATCAACAACACCGTGATTCTGTCGGGCCCCCTGGATAAATCAAACCGTGACCCTGTCAGTGCTCCTGGATAAATCACACCGTGATCCTGTCAGTGCTCCTAGATAAACCACAGCGTGATACTCTCAGTCCTCCTGGATAAATCACACTGTGATACTGTCAGTGGTCCTGGATAAATCACACCGTGGTACTGTCAGTGCCCCTGGATAAACCACACTGTGATACTGTCATTGCCCCCGGATAAACCACACTGTGATAATGTCAGTGCCCCTGGATAAATCACACTGTGATACTGTCAGTGCCCCTGGATAAACCACACTGTGATACTGTCATTGCCCCCGGATAAACCACACTGTGATAATGTCAGTGCCCCCGGATAAACCATACTGTGATACTTTCAGTGCCCCTGGATAAACCACACCGTGATACTGTCAATGCCCCTGGATAAACCACAGCGTAATCCTGTCAGTGCTCCTGGATAAACCACACCGTGTTCCTGTCAGTGCCCCTGGATTCACCACACCGTGATACTGTCAGTGCTCCTAGATAAAACACACCATGATACTGTCAGTCCCCCTGGATAAACCACACTGTGATGCAATCATTGTTCCTGGATAAATCACCGTGATACTGTCAGTGCCCCTGCATAAATCACACCGGGATACTGTCAGTCCCCCTGGATAAACCACACTGTGATGCAATCATTGTTCCTGGATAAATCACACCGTGATACTGTCAGTGCTCCTGGATAAACCACACCGTGATACTGTCAGTGCTCCTGGATAAAGCTTACTGTGATACTGTCATTGCTCCTGGATAAATCACACTGTGATACTGTCAGTGCTCCTGCATAAACCACAC
>NW_025167322.1:0-1691 GCF_004010195.1 Chiloscyllium plagiosum
GACAGGGATTGAATCTCAGTCAGTGACTGTGATTCAGCCTCAATCAGTGACAGGGATCGAATCTGAGTCAGTGACAGGGATTGAACTTCTTTCAGTGACAGGGATTGAGCTTCAGTCAGTGACAGGGTTTGAAGCTCAGTCAGTGACAGGGAATGAATCTCGGTCAGGGACAGGCATTGACTCTCAGTCAGTGACAGGGATTGAATCTCAATCAGTGACAGGGATTGAATCTCAGTCAGTGACAGGGATTGATCCTCAGTCAGTGATAGGGATTGAATCTCAGTCAGTGAGAGGGATTGGATCTCAGTCAGTGACAGGTATTGAACCTCAGTCAGTGACAGGGAATGAGCCTTAGTCAGTGACAGGGAATGAATCTCAATCAGTGACAGGGATTGAATCTCAGTCAATGACAGTGATTGAACCACAGTCCGTGACAGGGATTGAACCTCAGTCAGTGACAGGGATTGAATCTCAGTCAGTGACAGGTATTGAATCTCAGTCAGTGACACGGATTGAATCTCAGTCAATGACAGGGATTGACCTTCAATCAGTGACAGGAAATGAATCTCAGTCAGTGACAGGGATTGAATCTCAGTCAGTGACAGGTACTCATTCTCATTCAGTGACAGGGATTGAATCTAAGTCAGTGCAAGGGATTGAATCTCAGTCAGTGACAGGGATTGAATCTCAGTCAGTGACAGGATTGAAACTCAGTCAGAGACAGGGATTGAATCTCAGTCAGTGACAGGGATTGAATCTCAGGAGTGACAGGGCTTGAATCTCAGTCAGTGACAGTGATTGAACCTCAGTCTGTGACAGGGATTGACCCTCAGTCAGTGACAGTGACTGAGATTCAGTCAGTTACAGGGATTGACCCTCAGTCAGTGACAGGGATTGACCCTCAGTCAGTGACAGTGATTGAGCCTCAGTCAGTGACAGGGATTGAATCTCGGTCAGGGACAGGCATTGAACCTCTGTCAGTGACACGGATTGAACCTCATTCGGAGACTGGGATTGAATCGCAGGCAGTGACAGGTATTGAATCTCAGTCAGTGAAAGGGATTGTCCCTCGATCAGTAACAGGAATTGTGTCTCTGTCAGTAACAGGAATTGGATCTCAGTCAGTGACAAGGATTGAGCTCAGTCAGTGACAGAGATTGAACATTAGTTAGTGACAGGCATTGAAGCTCATTCAGTGACAGGGATTGAATCTCAGTCAGAGACAAGGATTGAACCTCAGTCAGTGACATGGTTTGAAGCTCAGTCAGTGACAGGAATTGAATCTCAATCAGTGTCTGGGATTGAACCTCAGTCAGTGACTGGGTTTGAATCTCAGTCAGTGACAGGAATTGAATCTCGGTCAGTGACAGGGATTGAATCTCAGTCAGAGACAAGGATTGAACCTCAGTCAGTGACAGGGATTGCACTTCAGTCAGTGACTGTGATTGAATCTCAGACAGTATCAGTGATTGAGCATCAGTCATGACAGGGATTGAACCTTAATCAGTGGTAGGGAATGAATCTCGGTCAGTGACAGGGATTGAATCTCACTCAGTGACAGGGATTGAATCTCAGTCAGTGACAGGGATTGAATCTCAGTCAGTGACTGGGATCGAATCTCCGACAGTGACTGGGATTGAACCTCAGTCAAGGACTCGGATTGAACATCAGTCAGTGACAGGGATTGAATC
>NW_025167323.1:0-1691 GCF_004010195.1 Chiloscyllium plagiosum
GAATTGAACCCGGGTCTCAGGCACTGTGCCACCCACTTGACATGTACGAAATAATGAGGAGCATGGAATTACAGATTGAAGGTAATATTTGCTCTTGATCAATCACCAGGGTTTGCAGATTTCAGAAAAGATGCAGAAAGCTTTGAATAGACTTGTAGGAAAACTTTATCAGTCAGCGAGTGGTAGACTCTGGAACTCACGCTCTATAAAGATCAGTTGGACAGTTAACCCTTCACTCTTCTCTGATTCCACTGACCAAAGAGTTTCGAAAAATACTCAAAGCCGAGCATCACCGTGAGCAACAGTTATTCGATCAGTGGCTTTATGAAATGGAAAGGTGCTCATGAGTATCGTGTGCGATTATTTGGCTTCCCTCCTGTGATGACGCTGGAACATTGACTTGCATATTCTCGGGTACATTTAATGAAGGCATTCGCTTTCCTGCAGATGAGGAACCCCAACCGTATTTCGACTTCAGAAAAATCAGTTTTTATGCGTATTAAAAGTCTGCGCTGTCACCAAGCCAGGTAGGATTCGATCCTATAATTTCCTAATCCGTAGTCAGGCGCGTTGTCCATTACACCACTGGCCTGATGCACAGCCTAAACAGCCATGATGTTAACACGGACATCGTTAATAGCAGTCATGTTCACCAATTGAACAAGCGATAAAGATAATTACCGTCACTGCTTCAGTCCAATCTTCATCAACTTTCAAAGCAGCGAATTTTCAAAAAGAAAACACATATGTCCTCATGAAGCTTCCATTCACACTCTGACTGGTCAGTCATTCAATGTTATCACTGCTGATCTGATGAATTTCGTATCCACTTCTTCAGCATAACAGACGTGAACGTAAGCCTAATCACCACATCGGTTATACCAGTTAATTTTCTGAGGTCTCGATTACAGTAACGACCTTTGCGATCATTTGAAGTTTTGTAGATATCTCGCAAACGTAATATCCGACAACCTCAGTGTTGCAATCACTACAGTCTCTCGGGACACAGAAGTGAAAGATTCAACCGAATCTGAGTTCCCACATCTCAGTCACTGTTTCACAAGTATTCCTTTGTGCGAGTGGTTCTGTTCCTGGCATAATCTCTGCCATGATCATTATTGCTTTTTGCATCGTGATTTTCCATGTGGCACCAGTATCATGAAATGGTTCTTTCTTGGCATTGTAAACATATCAAGTTCTGCTCGAATCACAGTGACAGCAATCGGCATTTTTCCCGTTTTACTCCATGTACTATATGCTTAGCAAACGCTGGGAAAATCAATCTTTTGTTTACATAAAAATACTCTTCGTGGTGATCAGTTTCCTTCTTCAAACACCCGCTGTCTCACATCTTTGCGTTTCACATATCATAACCACCCTTTATCGGAGTAACCTCTCCCTCCCACAAGAAATAACTCGCCTAAACGTCCACCCTCCCATTTCACTGAGGTATTGCGCAATATAATACTGACATTTACACTGTTCATTCTGTACTGCTGCGGTCACTGTTTTGGGTGTAAGTGCTCAATCCCATGTTCGGCATCTTCAAGCAAATCAATCCATTTAGATGCAGCTGTTCTGTAATTAATTCTCCTGTAGCAGCTTTTACTGACACGGACAAGACATGACTGGAACATTGGGCTCAGCATAAGTGCATAGCGCAGGATTGGGCAAAAGATGTTTTATTGGAA
>NW_025167324.1:0-1691 GCF_004010195.1 Chiloscyllium plagiosum
ATTTAAACTGAAATTCAATTTACTCTTGCATGATATTCTTATATCTTCAGTATTCATGAAAACTGTGCAACATGTCCTTGGATGTAACCATGGTGAACATTGATGATGAGTGCAGTATATTTCTTGTTGTCTGTAGGAACATGCAGAAGGAAGATCGTGAAGTGTCGTTGAATCGAAGTCTGGGCCATATTGAAGCCGACCGAATGAGAAGTCCTGTGACAGCGATAATATAACATTGTCTGTAAACAACGCAGCGACCCACAGAAACCCAGTTTTCAATCAAGTCTATTTTGCACAATGTTTTTCTGTGTCCCATTTCCTGAACCTGATGCTCGAAAAGTCACAGGTCCATATCAGTTCCTCCTCCTCTGCCTTAGCTTTATTTCAGAATCACGGCAAAAGTAGAGCAGGCGGGTCGAAGGTCCCAGAGGTACGAGTAGGGAACTTTGTAGCTTTCTGCCGGCGGCTCCAGTGGAGCAACTGATCAGCGCTTGGTACTTAACAGCGTGTAAAACGCCGCAGTTGTAATTCCAATCGTTATCTAAAGCTGCTTTTACTGACGTTAATCAGGAATTATTAGAGCATCAGACTGAAGCATCGTTGAAGAATAATGTCGAATAAAGCAGCATCTATTCTAAAACTCCAATTTCTGATTTGGGAAAGGTATCAATTGTTAACTGTAAAACTGCACATATTCCCAAAGTAATTATCCATCTGTGGATCGAGAAACAGAGATGATGTTTTAGCTTGATGACCTTTTTCAAATCTCTAACACTGCGCTGGATTACATTCTTGAAAGGGCTCTTAAACTCGTTTCATATAATCCTGTTTACTGCAAACTCACACAGCTCAATTAACCGTTCGAAAGGAATTAGATTTATTTCTTTGGGTAGATTGAATGTTGTCACCGAATCTGGTAAAGTCATGACAAATACTTTTGATGCTGTGTGGAACAAAGGGTTCAAACAGGAATAAGGATGAGTCTTGTCGCTGGATTTTTCGGACGGAGATGACTGAGTATTTAAAAGAATCAGTCCCGTTCCTGGTCATTGTGACCAAATGTTCAAGGCAACAGATGGCAATGATAATGATGGTTGACATTGACAGGTCCGTTCTTACTCACTGGAGTCACCATTGTATTACAGATCACGTGATCGGAGGAGATGATGATCCTTATCGCAAACTGAGACAGTGCGACATTTAATCCCACGTTGTTAGTCTCACTCTATACCATAAACCAGTTATCCAGCGGACTGAGCAAACCGGTTTTCTTTTAATGCAAAGCTAAAACAAACAGCTCAGCACATTAACAAGATCACGTGAGCGGAGGAGATGATGATCCTTATAGCAAACTGAGGCAGTGCGACATTTAATCCCACGTTGTTAGTCTCACTCTATCCATAAACCAGTTATCCAGCGGACTGAGCAAACCGGCTTTCATTTAATGCAAAGCTAAAACAAACAGCTCAGCACATTAACAGTCTGTAGTAGTTCACGGAGAACCAGCTGCTACACCTTTCAACACCACCAGATCTTCTTACACTTAACATGTTCAGTTGCAGGTATTTAGCAATTTCTTTCCGATGAACGCTGATCAATTTGTGAGTGCGTCTATTTTGCCTCCCCATTCAGGTAGCTCAGAATCCCAGCCCCTGTTGAATTCGCTCCTTGTGTGTCTGCACGTGGCCTGT
>NW_025167325.1:0-1691 GCF_004010195.1 Chiloscyllium plagiosum
AAAGCAACAATATTTAATCATCTTTTTCCTATCATTTCCCCTTGTAAAAGTACTATTTTTTTCCAATTCCACAATATCCTGCCCAACGGACTTTCTAGTGGTTTGTTGTCAGCGACCCCGCATCCGTTTCCATTTTCTTTTTCTTGGAGGCTTTTTCCTTACCCACGGCACAGCCCATATTGAGTTCCTTCGTTAGTCCCTTATTAACTACTAGAACTCAATCCCAGCCACTAAGGCAGTACTTAAAAGTCAATTTTCTTACAGAGTTGTCTGGCTGACTATGCCGACTTACAACCTTTCGCCTGGTTCACATAGACACTCATCGGATCTCGATCAGTCAACCAGAAGGGGGAGCCCACTGCCGAGGAACACGGGACCATTGTAAAAGGAATGGGACGCGTCTTCCCAGCCGTCAATGGTGCTTTATCCTGCCGGTGATGAAGGACATCCCGGACGAAGCCCCCAAATTGTGGGAAGCAGAGCTCACAGTATAATAACTTTCAGTCCGAGTCAAAATCTGAAGCAGCAAATTTTATTGAAACCTTCTTGCAAGAAGGGGTGACCAGTGGGCACACACATTCACACAAATTGCTTTACAGTTTTTTCAGTTTTAAGTTTTGGTACTCCCCGTTTACCTCATAGATCTTCATACCTATCAATCTCCCTTATTGTGTTCTGCCATTACCCAGCTGCGCTCCGCCATTATGACTTCCCCCCTTCTCCAATTTGGCGACCCTCCCCTCTCTTAGCGCTGACATAAGGGAGAGTTTGCTGAACTTGGATCTTGATGTTCTTTTCACTTTATCTGTTTGCTTGTAACATCTTCCATTGTTCATAGGTACATTTCATTCCTGAATATACATTTTAACAATGTGTTTTTTTCTTCCCTAGTTTATGCGTGTCAGCTATCTCAGCTATTTTGCTGAGACTGTAAGTTATTTAAACTATCATGATGAAAGAAATTGTTTCTTGGGATAATTATGCACTAAAGTCATTACCCCGTTATCCACAATTATACACAAAAGTTAGTAATTATTCACCTTATTCCCACAATTATACACTAAAGTTAGTACTCAATTATACTTGCAGAAGTAATCCTGTTTACCTATATCCCACAATTTTGTATTGGTTGTTATAACAGTTATGCTGATCGTTATCCACAATTATACACAAAAGTTAGTAATTATTCACTTTATTCCCACAATTATACAGTAAAGTTAGTACTCAATTATACTTGCAGAAGTAATCCTGTTTACCTATATCCCACAATTTTGTATTGGTTGTTATAACAGTTATGCTGATTCCAATTAAACCAAAAGTTCCTGCTGACCTACTCTTCAGTCACACAGGGATGATGGCTTGCAAAACAAGGCAAGGAAATGATTGAAAGTGCTCAATGGAGAACTGCATATGATAGTTTAATATGTCCTTAAGCCATTTAACAAGCTTGTCCTCCATTTGTAGCAGTGATCAATCGGGATAACATTCTTTGGAATCATCCATCCACCAAAACTGAGATAAAAATCATCGAGTCAGCTCCTGACCTGATCACATATGCTACTTGATTAATAGAATTGCCGAGAGATCCAAAATCTGTGCCCCTTTTGTGTATGTCCACGCAGTGTGAAATAATGCCCTTCATTCCGGGTATCTCTTGGTCGTTCTTGTCCCAGTTTCAAATATTTTCAGGA
>NW_025167326.1:0-1691 GCF_004010195.1 Chiloscyllium plagiosum
TCCCACTGTTTTGGTTCGTGTATTTGGAATTTGAATCCCAAAGACTTTTATTCATATATAAGAAGTAAGATGGTAACGAGAGAAAGCATAGTTACAATAAAAGATTCGGAAGGAAGGTTGTATGTCAAACCTGAGAAAATAAGTAAGATTCCCAATGATTATTTAGCATCAGTGCATACTGATGAGAGGGAGATGATGAATACTGAGATTAGAGATAGAAGTTATTTTGCTCTGGATCACGTCGACATATAAGGGAAGATGTGATGGGTTGTCTAAAATGTATTAAAGTGGACAAATTACCAGGACCGGATGGTATCTATCTCAGGTTACTGAGTGAGTAGAGAGAGGAAATAGCTGGGGCGCTGACAGATATCTTTGTAGCATCCTTAAATATAGGTGAAGTGCGAGAGGACTGGAGGGTTGCTAATGTTGTACCTTCTGTAGAAGAAGGGCAGTAGGGATATTCCAGGTAACTGCAGACCTGTGAGCATGACGTCAGTGGTGGGAAAGTTGCTGGAGAAGGTACTGCGGTTTAAAGTCTAGTTACATCTGGAAAGGAATAGACTTATCCGTGATAGGCAACATGGTTTTGTGCAGGGTAACTCGTGCCTTACCAAATTAATAGAGTTCTTTGAGGAATTGACCATGTTGATAGATGAAGGAAATGCTGTATATATCATTAACATGGACTTTAGAAAGCGTTTGATAAGTTTACCCATGGCACACCTGTGGAGAAAGTGAAGTAAGATGGTGCGTGGGGATTTCCAGCGAGGTGGATAAAAAAAAACTGGTTGAGCAACAGGAGACTGAGATTAGTAGTTGAAGGGATTTTATCGAAATGGAAAAAGATAACCAAAGGTGATCCACAGGGATCAGTGTTGGGGCCTCTATCGTTTGTGTTATTCCTAAATGATATGGAAGAGGACATTGATGGTCTTATCAGGAAGTTTGCAGACGACACGAAGATTTATGGATGAGAATAAAGGACAGGGTGCTGCCAAAAATATAGGAGAATGGAGATAGACTGGAGAGTTGGGCAGATAAGTGGCAGTTGGAATTCAATCCAGGCAAGTGTGAGGTTTTGCATTTTGGGAGGTTTAATTCTCGAGCCAACTATACTGTCGACGGAAGAGCCTTGAATAAAGTTGGTGAGCAGAGAGATATGGGAGATCAGGTACATTGTGCCTTACGGTGTCTGCGCAGGTGGATTGAGTGGTCAAGAAGACATATGGTAGGTTGCGTTCATTGGGCGTGATATTGAGGAGAAGAGCTGGCAGGACATGATAAAACTTTAAAGGACTGGTTTAGCCTCATTTCTAATACTGTGAATGTTTCTAGTCGCTACACGACCAAAAGGATGTGAACGCATTGGAGAGGGTGGAGAGAAGATTTACGATGATGTTGCCTGTTATGAAAGGTGGAAGCTATGGAAAGAGGTTGAACATGTTATAATTGTTTTCATTAGAACAAAGAAGATGGTGGCGAGTCTGATTGAGGTCTACAAACTCATGAAGGATTTAGACAGGGTGGAAAACAACAAGCTTTTTTTTCCCGGGTTGAAGGATATAATAACGATCGTGCAATGTGAGAGGTGAAAAGTTTAAGGGGAATACATGTGGAAAGTAGTTTACACAAAGGGTGGAAGTTGGCTGGAACGTGGTGCCAGCAGAGCTCGTAGAAGCAGGCACGGT
>NW_025167327.1:0-1691 GCF_004010195.1 Chiloscyllium plagiosum
AGTACCAATCCATCTCAGGGTCCTCTACTGGTCTCCAGCATTACAGATGTTAGTCTTCAGCCAATTCGATTCAGTCCATGTGATATCAAGAAATGGTTGGAGAACTGAATATTGCAAAGGCTATGGGCCCTGATAACATTCCAGCAATAATTCTAAAGATTTGTGCTCTGGAACTTGCAGCTCCTTAGCCAAGCTTTTCCAGTACAGTTACAACACTGGCATGTACACAACAATGTGGAAAATTGCCCTGGTATGATCTGTACATGAAAAGCAGGATAAATCCAACCCGGCTAATTCTAAAGATTTGTGCTCTATAACTTGCAGCTCCTTAGCCAAGCCGTTCCAGTACAGTTACAACACTGGCATGTACACAACAATGTGGAAAATTGCCCTGGTATGATCTGTACATGAAAAGCAGGATAAATCCGACCCGGACAATTACTGCATCATCAATCTCCTCTTGATCATTGGTAACGTGGTCCAAGGTATCATCAACAGTGTATCAAGCAGCATCTGCTTAGTTTTAACCTGCTCAGTGATGTCCAGTTTGGATTCTGCCAGGGCCAATCTGCTCTTGACCTCATGTACAGCCTTGGTTCAAACAGGGACCAAACAGCCGAATTCCAGGGGTGAGATGAGAGTGACACTCCTTGTCATCAAGGTCCCATTTGACCAAGTAGGGCATCAAGGAGACCTCGCAAAACAGGAATCAATGGGGTATCAGGCCCAAACATTCTGGAAGATGAAGTCATACCTGGAACAAAGGATATAGTTGTGGTTTTTGGGGTCAATCATCTCACCTCCAGGACATCTCTGCAGGAGTTCCTCAGGGAAATGTCCTCGGCCCAACCTTCTTCAGCTGCTTCATCAATAACCTTTACTTCGTCACAAGGTCAGAAGTAAGGATAGTGGCCTATTATTGCACAATGTTTCGTGGCATTTGTGACTCCTCAGATATTGATGTAGTGCAGGTTCGCAGTACTGTCATCAATAACAGGCAATCTAAACCCTGCCCTTGACATTCAATGGTGTTACCATCCCTTAGTCGTGCATATCAACATCCTGGAGGTTACTGTTGACCAGAAACTGAACTGGACTCACCACATAAACACAATGGCTACAAGAGCAGCTCAGAGGCTTGAAATACTGCAGCAAGTCCCTCATCTCCCGATTCCCAAAAGCATGTCACCACCTACAAGGTACAAGCCAGGTGTGTGATGAAATACAACCCACTTGCCTGGATGGGGGCTGCTCCAACGTCACTCAAGAAGCTTGACACCGTCCAGGATAAAACAGCTCCCTTGATCAGCACCACACCCATAAATATTCAGTCACTCCACCACTGATGCTCAGTAGCAGCAGTGCGTCCTACCTACTAGCAGTTCTGAGGAGGGATCACCAGACCTGAAGTGATAACTCTGATTTCTCATCATAGATGCTGCCAGACCAGTTGAGCTTTTCCAGCAACTTCTGTTTTTGTACTATCTACGGGATGCATTGTAAACATTCACCTGAGCTCCTTAGATGCACTGTCCAAACCCACAAACACTCCGTCGAGAAGGGAAAGAGCAGCAGGTACACGGGAACACTACCCCCTGCAGATTCCCTTCCAAGTCACACTCCATCCTGACTTGGAAATATATCACTATTCCTTCAACGTCACTGGTCCAAAATCTTGACATTCTCTCTCT
>NW_025167328.1:0-1691 GCF_004010195.1 Chiloscyllium plagiosum
CTCTTGCCTGCTGCATGACTAATCCCTAGAGGCTGATCATCTACATCCCACAGTATGTAAGGAAGTGCCTTAAGGTCACCTTCCCAAGATTCTATAGACCGTGGAATAGTTCTGGAATGTTGGAGGGTCTCATATGTTGTCCAATTTTGTAAAAAGGGAGGCAGAGAGAAAACTGAGAATTATAGCCCAATGAGTCTGACCTCAGCGGTGGGAAAAATGCGAGAGTCTATTATGTAAGATATAACAGCTGAGCCCTTGGAAAACCTTTGTGACAAAAAGACAAGGTTTTTGACAATGTCCCATATGAGAGATCAATGTGTGACATTCAAGCTCATGGGATTAGGGGGCAGTGTACTGACATGGATAATGACCTGGTTAGCAGACAGGAAACAAAGAGTAGGAATAAATGGGTCTGGTTCCAAGCAGCAGGCTGTGACTAGTGGGATACCGCAGGGATCGGTGGGGCACCGCAGGGATCGGTGGGGTACCACAGGGATCGGTGGGGCACCGCAGGGATCGGTGGGGTACCACAGGGATCGGTGGGGTACCACAGGGATCGGTGGGGCACCGCAGGGATCAGTGCTTGGACCCTGCTATCCACAATATACATGAGTGATGTAGGTGGGGGAACTAAATGTAATCTCTGCAGGTTTGCAGACAGCACAAAGCTGGGTGGGAGGGTGAGCTGTGAGGAGCATTCAGAGATGTCTCAGTGGGATTTGGACAGGCTGAGGGAGTGGGGAAATACATGGCAGATGCAGTATAATGTGGATAAATGTGAGGGGTTGGGGGGTCAGGAAGGCAGATGATGATCTGAATGGGGACAGGTTGGGAAAGGGGCAGGGGCAATGGGACCTGGGTGTCCTTGTACCCCAGTCTCTGAAAGTAAGCGTGCAGGTACAGCAGGTGGTGAGGAAGGGAAATGGGACGTTGGCCGACATAGTGAGAGGATTCGAGTCCAGGAGCAGGGAGGTCTTGCTGCAATTATACAGGGCCTTGGGGAGACCACACCTGGAGTATTATGGACAGGTTTGGTCTCCTTATCTGAGGAAGGATGTTCTGGTGATGGAGGGAGGGCAGCGAAGGGTTACCAGACTGATTCCTGGGAGGGCAGGCAGATGGATGGAGAGAGACTGGATCAGTTAGGATTATATTCACTGGAGTTTAGAACATAGAACATTACAGTGCAGGAGTTTAGGAGATTGAGGGGGGGAATCTCATATAAACCTGTCAGATTGGTATGACAGGTCGGCGCCTGTGGAATTCTCTGATTCAGAAAGTGATTGAGCCCATAACATTGAATGCTTTCAGGAAGGAGTTAGATATTGTACTTTGGCTAAAGAGATCAAAGGGTAGGCGGAGAAAGCAGGAACAGGGGACTACATTGGACAGCAGTGATATGGTCACATTGAGTGTTGCTGCAGACTCGAAGAACTGGACAGTCTGTACATATTCCTGTTTTGGTCCACCCAGCATCTCAACCAAGCCCGCAGGGGCCAACTTGACCTCCCAGTCACCACCCACTTCAATTCCCCCAACAATTCCATTTCAGACATGCCCATCCTTGGCCTCCTCTGTTGCCAAAACAAACCACAGCTCCAATTGGAGGAACACACCTCATCTTCCCCCCGGGCAACCTACAGCCTGGAGGACTCAACGTTGAGTTCTCCAATTTCAAATAACCTCCCTCC
>NW_025167329.1:0-1691 GCF_004010195.1 Chiloscyllium plagiosum
CCTGCCACAGATTTCTTTATTCTACTTCACTCCAGGAAATTACAGGCTGCCATGCACAATATTCCACTTGATGTATTTATATGTGGAAGAATCAAGTCAATGGTTAATGTGATCTTCCTCCAGTCAAAGCAGCATCCATTTATTAAGAATCTGCAATAACTGCAGGAATGATTCTAGATAATAATTAAGCCCTAAGCAACCCCCTTTCAGGGTAGTTGGACTTTTTCAAAATATTGCTTCAATTCTGATGCATTATGTTTGGATTAAGAGAAAAAGGACAGTTGTCCATTGTTGGAAATTTCACCTATTCCCACTATATGACCGCTGATAGATAACAAAAACAATCCTTTCCCATGTGTTTCCAACGTTGACATTTAAAATGTTTAATCTGATAATTGGCCATGATGTGTACAAGCAATTAGTTTGATTTTTTTGTGGGGTTGTACTTCTACAAGCAATTAGTTTGATTATTTTTAATGGATTTATACTTGACTTGTCCCTTATCTTGATAGCTTTGGGAGCTTTGCAGTCAATTGTCCAATTTTGTTCATGTACTGAGGTTGCATGTCCAAAGCGTACTTCTCCTCTTGAAGCTCTTAGAAGGAGTTAGAAAACCTGATAAATTCAATGCATACTTTCTGTTGACAGCTTTTATTATCAGCAAAGGTTAACAACTAAAGCAGAAGAGGAGAGAAACATTTAAAACAAAGCAGAACTTTTACATAGCCATTTAATTACCACCAGATATTTCAGAGTTCTTCACGACCAGGTTTGTATATTTTGGAAACATTTGTAGTTCAATGCTACAATGTGCGAGGCGTGTCCAGTTTTGCACCTAACAAACTCCCATACACAAGCAGCAATATGACAATCATCAGACAATCTGACTTGTGCAAGATTAAAAACAGAAAGTACTAGAGAAACTCCAGAAATCTGACCATATCTATGGCAAGAGAAAGCGAGTTAACTTTTTGAGACAGTTATGATCTTCAGAGTATGATTCTGTTTGCATATTCAATATTGGTTCAGACACTGGGGTAACTCAGTAACAAACTGTGAAACGAAAACAGAAATTGCTGGAGAAACTCAGCAGCTCTGATAACATCTGTGGAAAGGAAGCAGAGTTAACATTTCGAATCCCATGACTCTTTTTGAGAACAAATTGTAAATTGGAATCTTTTACATTCACTAGAGCAGGATGGTAGGGGTCTTGACTTAATATCTCATGCAAAAGGGTGGCACGGTGGCTCAGTGGTTAGCACTGCTACCTCAGCGCCAGGGACCCGGATTCATTTCCCGCCTGAGGTGACTTTCTGTGTGAAGTTTGCACATTCTCCCCATGTCTCGTGGTTTTGTCCCACAGTCCAAAAATGTACTGGTCAGGTGAATTGGCCGTGCTAAATTGCCCATAGTGTTAGGTGCATAAGTCAGAGGGAAGTGGGTCTGGGTTGGGTTACTGTTCGGAGGGTCAGTGTGGATTTGTTGGGCCGAAGGGTGTGTTTCCACATTGCAGGGAATCAGGGGCAGCACGATGCCTCAGTGGTTAGCACTGATACCTCACAGTGCCAGGGACCCGAGTTCGTTTCCCACCTCAGGTGACTGTCTGTGTGGAGTTTGCATGTTCTTCCCGTGTCTGCTTGGGTTTCCTCCGGTGCTATGGTTTTCTCCCACAATCCAAAGATGTGCAGGTC
>NW_025167330.1:0-1691 GCF_004010195.1 Chiloscyllium plagiosum
TATTTAAAACATGTCTAAATGGAAATGTTGTTGAAAAAGCTTGAAAAAATGCGTGTTTGCAAATGGGGTACCAGTTTTAAAGGAACAGAATCAACGTCAATAGGAAGTTAGCAGGGTGTCAGGGATGGTGAGAGATGAGATGAGCGATTATGTTGTTTTCGATATGAGAATTCGTTCGAGTTGATCTTGCCGAAATCAGCGTTCTGATTTCTGTCCTTCCTGAGATGTGTTGACGTTTCAATATTGCTATGCAGAGCATACCTCAAATTTTGGCCTGATGGGAAAAGCTAAATTTGCGTGAATTACCTGGACATCAGGTAAGAATACCAGATGGATGACGGAGCTGATGCAGATTAATTTAGAGTGATGTGATCTTAGTCAATTTTGCTGAACAAATTCATGAAGTATTAAATCCAAAGTGTTATTTGGAAAAGAAAGACGGTAAAGAGACACAAGGGTTTTAAAGATGTATGGAATTTATTTAATTTCATGTGACAGATCTAGATCACATATCATGAAGTATAGAGTGCATCAGCCTTTAACAAAATGAATGTAGAATGCTAAGTTAATCAAGCAACGTTATATTTCAATAATGATTATTTTGACCAAATAGGACATTGATATGCAGTTCTGTTCCAGTGTCGTTGGAAGATAGCAAAATCAGTAAGCGTTTAAAGAAATTCATCATCGCAGTTCCATGGAGGGAAACGTAAATTCTGGGTGGTGAAAATGCCTCCCTTGACAGAAGTCGAGAGCGCGAATTCAAATCAATTCAAAAGAGAAAGCACGTAGAAATGATGTCAACATCATTGCACATGGAAGGACAGAAGATGATCCCAAATGGCCTTGCAGGAATTGCAGCTGGATAAAGGCAATGGAAAGCAAATGTAATTCTTATATGAAATGTGCAGACGTGCGGTTGGAAATGAAAAGAAAATAAAAGAATCCCTGCGGCATCCTTTCAGATGAATGTCTCCATCCGACGTCAGCATCGGTCCAACAGACGGAATAGAAACCTTTGTTCTGATTACTGCCTGATTCTATATTTATATTTAAGTCTTTCATTAACGTTTTTGTTATCCTTTCCACAGGACATTGCTAGTAGTGAGGGCGGGCCGTAGCTCATGCTAATTCTGTGTGTTACCAACATTGGATGTGCGTGTTTTGGTAATGTTCTCAGAGAAGAAAATCAGTACCGCTCATCTCTCACTCTGCTGTCACTGAAAATCATCATCGATTCATAGTGTCATACAGCACGGAAAAAGACGCTTCAGTCCAACCAGTCTGTTCCGAACACAATTCCAAACTGAATTGTTCCCATCTGTTTGCTCCAGGCACGATCCCTTCTAATCTTCCCTATTCATATATTTATCCAAATATATTTTAAACATCGTAATTGCATTCCTAAACGAACGCCATGTAACATATCCATCATCAAATGAGCAGTCCGCAGAACACAACCTGATCACTGTGGCAATGCGATCCAAATATAATCCCCATTTGCTGAAGAAAAAAGGCCTCAGGAGTACGTTTGCTTCACCATTAGACAATTCCACAGCAACCTCCCACTCAATGTCACACAATGTGAAATGAAATGAACATCAATTCTAAGCTCCCATTGCTTCAGTTATTTACATCGTCTAACTAATTGGAAAAATGTATAAAAGGGATATTTAATCATAGCCTTTAAA
>NW_025167331.1:0-1692 GCF_004010195.1 Chiloscyllium plagiosum
TGCCTGGCCAGCAATACCCTCACCTGTGAATGAATACAGGAAAATAAAAGTCTCTACTCAGTGTGATTTTGTACACATTCAACGATGTTGTGAACATTTCCAAAGCTAAGTTCTCTATGTGCAAAACTTTATGCCAAAACTTTATGCCAAAACCATTGTTCATTACTTGGGGCGAACAAGAGAAAAAGAATCAACTTGTGGTTATGAGTAAATTCACTGGTGTCTCAGCAGGATAAATGCCTGAGCGAATCCCTCCCCCCTTCTCCCCTTCTCCCCCCCCCCCCCCCCAATTCATACACACACAGAACAGGTGAACAGCTTCTCCCCAGTCTGACTGGTTTGGCCAGTTTCCAGGTGGGATAGGTACAGAATTCCCTTCTGGCATTCCCCACATTTCCAGAGTCTGTCCCTAGTCTGGCTGCACTGGTGTTTTGCCATTTCAGATAAATGCTAGCAGACTGTTACACACACCGTTAGCCCGCCCCCTCTCCCCCACCCCAGAACCCAGTATAAAGAAGTAAACATTATCTCCTGTGGTGGACGGACAGCCTGTGTTGGACTGAGTAGGAACACTGAGCAGATTTATCTAAATGACAATTTAATTGGTGACCAGAGCAAGTTAAGTAGGTCCAAATAAAATGCACAGAAAGAGGCCTATCAAATCCAAGCTGGCTCTCTAGCAGAATCCAACATTCTCATTCCCCATCCGTCCCCCAAACTCTGCGTTTTTATTTCCCTCAGATCTGATCTAATTGTTTTTATCAATCATTCATCTTCTCTGCTTGCATCACCGTAATAGGCAGCATGTTCGGCAATATTTCCAGCCAATACAGCAGAGACACTTACTCATCTCCCATTGTCTCAAAACCTCACATCTGGTCTTAATTCTTGTGCCATCACCTATCAAATACAGATATTTTTGTCTGCTATATCTAGGTCTGTTATAAACTTATACAGCTTTATCAAAAATGTATTTAACTTGTTTATTTCAAAGAAAATAGCAATCTCTTCAAATCAATTCAGTGACTGCATTTTCTTCATCAGTGAACCACTCCAGTAAGAATATACTCCCACCCTGAAGATCATTCATATCCTTCCTTGTTAATGTCTGTTTTGTTCCACAAATCCAGACGACACAAGTTTTCCGTACAACAGCAGTAGCTTTATTATCGGACAGCTGGCAAGAATTTCAAAGCATCTCTAAAGTAGCCGAGTGTCTACTTGTACAAACTCATCTCCACGAATCTCTGCCTTACCCACAGAGATAGTATATTTAATAAGAATTAAACAAAGGCATATCTCCCACCCACAGCTTCCAACCTCATAGTCCGGGAACCTCCCACTCCCCCACTGCCCGGTTCTACCTCCTTCCCAACATACACAAGCCTGACCACTCTGGCCGACCCATTGTCTCAGCATGCTCCTGCCCCACTGAACTCATCTCTACCTACCTCGACACTGTCCTATCCCACCTAGTCCAGGAGCTCCCCTCATACGTTCGTGACACCACCCATGCTCTCCACCTCCTCCCAGACTTCCGTTTCCCTGGCCCCCCACGCCTCATTTCACGATGGCTATCCAATCCCTCTTCACCTCCATCCGCCATGACCAGAGCCTCCAAGCCCTCCGTTTTTTCCTTTCCAGAGGTCCCCAACAGTGCCCTTCTACCGACACTCTCATTCGCATGACCGA
>NW_025167332.1:0-1692 GCF_004010195.1 Chiloscyllium plagiosum
TTACCTTGGTTGTGAGTGAAATGTTGGAACAGGCTATAAGCGACAGGATTTATGATCATCTGGAGAATAATCCGTTGATTAGGGATAGTCAACACGATTTTGCGCAGGGGAGGCCCATTCCGCACAATCGTTATTGAGTTCTATAAGATGGTGACCAACGAGTTGGATGAGGGTAAAAGAGATTATGCGGTGTACATGGATTTCAGTAAGGCTTTTGATAAGGTTCCCCATGGTTGGTTATTCCACAAAGTAAGAAGGCATGGGATTCAGGATGATTTCGTGGTTTCGATCAGAGATTGGCTCGCTAAAAGAAGACAGAGGAGGCGGTTGACGGGAAATGTGTATAGTGGGATTCATGTAGTAATGGTGTAATGCAAGGCTCTGTTTTAGGGCCACTGCTGTTTGTTACTTTTATACATAATATGGATGAGGGCGGACAAGCATATGATAGCAAATATGCGGGTGACATTATGGTCGGTGGAGTTGTGGATAGTACTCATGCATGTTACAAGGTACAGAGGGAGAAAGATAATCTGCAGAGCTGGGCAGCGGTGCCAAGTGTAGGTTAACGCGTAAAAGTAACGCATACTTTGGAGGGGGCAACAGGGATAAAGGTTACTCGGTGAATGGTAAGATTCTTGCTAGTGTAGATGAGCAGAGAGATCTCGATGTCCATGTACAGAGATCCGTGAAAATAGCTATCCAGGTTAAGAAATTTCTTTTGCGTACAGTTCTGCTCACAGGATTGGAAGAAAAATGTTTAAGCTTTGGAGAGGGTTCAGTCATGATTTACGTGAATATTGTCTGGTTTTTAGATTAGATTAGATTACATTATGGATGGAAGGTATTATTAGGAAAGGTTGAGGCACTTGAGGCTGTTTTGGTCAGAGAGAAGAAGGTTGAGAGGTGACTTAATCGAGACATAAGAGATAATCAGAGAGGTAGACAGGGTGGAGACTGACAGCCTTTCTTCCTCAAATGGCTAGCACGACGGGGCATCTTTAAATTGTGGGGCTGTAGATATAGGACGAATGATGGAGGTAGTTTTTTTTTTCCTGAGAGAGTAGAAAGGCTATGGAACGCACTAATTGCAACAGCAGCTGACACGCCGGGGTTAAGGGCATTTAAATGGTCATTTGGGAAACGTACGGATGAATTTGTTATTGTGTAATTGGAGATTAAAAAATAGGAACTGACAAATGACAAATATTGATGAAGAGAACAAGAATATGAATGTTAGTGACAAATAAAAAAAGAAAGTGAAAGCAAGGACTTTAATAATTATTTAAAGGAAGAAGCTAGCTGAAATATTGATCATTTAGATGGTGAGAATTGCCTTAACTGTATTACCTTAACTGTATCCCACTGTTTATCCAGTCTCTTACCTCACCTTTTTTTCCATCTCCCACTGCGGTAAACGCTGTCATCATCTTCTTGTGCTTGATCTTCTTTCAGTTTCAGGCACTAGCTTGATATCCAAGATTTTCTATTTTACATTGCATATGAAATTCCGGAAAGCTGTGACCACTTTTGTTGAACGAATCATTTACTGGATTATTATTGATGATCCTGTCTCGTTTCATACATACCAGGACGAAAATAGCCTGTTCTCCAGTTGATCCTATAACGTATTCTTCGAAAAACTCTTATAATTACATCCCATGAATTCAACCACAAGGTTGTATGTGTCAA
>NW_025167333.1:0-1692 GCF_004010195.1 Chiloscyllium plagiosum
ACACAAAACTTGTCTGATATTCCTCTTCCTCACGCACAAACCCTGTCCGAAATCCCTCCCTCTCAAACACAAATACTGTCAGATAACGCTCTCCCTCACACACAAATCCTGTCTGATATCCCTCTCTCTCACGCACAAATCCTGTCTGATATCTTTCCCCCTCACACACCGACCCTGTCTGATATCACTCTCACTCACACACAAACCCTGTCTGATAACCCTCTCTCTCATACAAACCACTGTCTGATAACCCTCTCTCTCACACACAAACCCCATCTGATATCCCTCTCTCACACACAAATCCTGTCTGATATCTCTCTCTTTTCCACCAGCCCTGTCTGACATCCCTCTCTCTCACACACAAACCCTGTCTGATATCTCTCTCACGCATACCAACCTTGTCTGATATCCCTTTCTGTCACATACAGACCCTCTCAGATACCCCCCTCTCACACACAAACCCTGCATGATGTCCCTCTCTTTCACACACAAACCCTGCCTGATATCCCTTGCACTCACACACAAACCTTGCCTGATGTCCAACTCTCTCAGACACAAACAATGTCTGATATCCCTCTCTCTCACACACAAACCCTGTCTGATATCCCTCTCTCACACACACAAACCCTTTTTGATATCCTTCTCTCACAAACAAACCTTATCTGACATCCTTCTTCCTCACACACAAACCCTGTCCGAAATCCTTCTCTCTCACACACACATCCTGTCAGATAACCCTCTCCCTCACACACAAACCCTGTCTGATAACCCTCTCTCTCATACAAATCCTGTCTGATATCCCTCCCTCACACACACCGACGCTCTCTGATATCCCTCTCTAACACACAAACCCCGTCTGATATCCCTCGCTCTCACACACAAACCCTGTCAGATATCCCTCTCACTCACACACAAACCCCGTCTGATATCCCTCGCTCTCACACACAAACCCTGTCAGATATCCCTCTCTCTCACACACACCGAGCCTGTCTGATATCCCTCTCCCTCACACACCGACTCTGTCTGATATCGTTCTCTCTCACACAAAAACCCTGTCTGATATCCCACTCTCACACGCACAAACCCTGTCTGATATACCTCTCTCTCACACACAAACCCTGTCAGATAACCCTCTCCCTCACACACCGACCCTGTCTGATATCCCTCTCTCTCACACACAAACCCTGTCAGATATCCCACTCTCTCTCACACAAATCATGACTGATGTCAACTCTCACACGCACAAACCCTGTCTGATATCCTTCTCTCACATCAAATCTTGTCTGATATCCCTCTTCCTCACATACAAATCCTGTGCGAAATCTCTCTCTCTCACACACAAAACCTGTCAGATAACCCTCTCCCTCACACAAAAACCCTGTCTGATATCCCACTCTCTCACGCACAAACCCTGTCTGATATCCCTCTCTCACACACAATCCCTGTCTGATATCCCTCTCTCACACACACAAACACTTTTTGATATCCTTCACTCACACACAAAACTTGTCTGATATTCCTCTTCCTCACACACAAACCCTGTCCGAAATCCCTCTCTCTCACACACAAATCCTGTCAGATAACCCTCTCCCTCACACACAAATCCTGTCTGATATCCTTCTCTCTCACGCACAAATCCTGTCTGATATCTCTCCCCCTCACACACCGACCCTCTCTGATATCCCTCTCTCA
>NW_025167334.1:0-1692 GCF_004010195.1 Chiloscyllium plagiosum
CAGGTTAAATCACCACCAGTCGCATACATTTCTAATGAGAAAGCAACACCTATGGTATGGTAACGGAGAAGCAGAATATCAAAATGTTGTCTGTATTAATTGTCCTTATTGATATCAGGAATTTTATTTTTGATTGTGCAGAGGGTTGTTGTCGTGTATTTGTCTGTGAAAAACTCTGAAAGTAATCCAAAAGTTGCAAATATTTTAGGAAACTGTGCATACATAGTAAGCATTCAGGATTAAAATCGTGTAATGAAAGTCTTGTGTCAGATTGGATAGAAGGATGAACAGGGAAATTAGGTAATTTAGTAATCGAGAAGGAATGGATCCTGAATACAGGAAATTGAATGATTATGATCTGAGGCATAATATTTTAGCGATCATCTTACAATATGCATTGTACACGAGTTTTATTTTTAGACGCCCACTGTGAACTTTAGTGACAGTAGGCAACCTCACAGTAGAATTTAAAGAACAATTGCACATTTTCTGCTGAGTTGAGGGCAAATATGAATCACGGAGTTGTGTCTGCGTTATGAGTTTATTCAAGTCTGAAATGCTGCGAACACTAAGATGTTTCTAAAATGCAAGCAGAACCAATCTTTCCTCCGTGTGAGATATGACATAAATATCAATGAGATATCATTAGCTGCTCCATGGCCACTGTGAAACAGATCACTGTGTGTGAGTTGCGAACTGTCAATGCAGCCAGTTTGTCAGTTTGTTGAAAGCTTTTCAATTGCTCCACGCTATTTTTAAAAAGATAGGAGTACATGATTCTTAATTTTCTAAATGTGCCCAAGGAAAACAAAAAAGCTCAGCGAGCAAAGGATTTTATGTCACCGGCTAACTCAAAATTAATGTCCAAAGAGATTTGTGCCGAGAGCGAAGAAACCTTTTAGACTTCATTTGTTCTGCCTTATGTTATTTAACAGGCAGTTCTCGTTTTAGTTCCCACCAGTCTCCCACTTCGTGTTAAATGTGTAAAGTATTGAACGTTGTCTGGCTGTAGTTTGAACTCTTCGTCCTGGGCTATTTTCCAGTTTTGGCAGGGGGAATAAAAGTGTGCCAATTTTTTTTTAAGTAGACAGAGCCTAAGTCCCGGATGAAAGTGGGAAAATAAGTCATACTGCAAATACATTCAGCAAGTAAGAAAAGTAACCTGGCTTACACCTCATGTTATGTCATACATTGAGGGTGATGCTGTGCACTCCTCTACATTTCCATTAACAAAGGTATCCCTTCAGACTCTTCAACATCTTACAAAACCTTCTGTCTCTGACTGCTGGAGAGGCCGATGATTAAAGTTGATTTGAAATGGATTCACAGGGCTTTATCGTTGACATGAAATGGCCGAAAATGGAATTAGCTCAATATAGCAGGCTTTTAGTGTCTCTAAACAAAGTAATGGGATAAGATAGTGAAAGGTCCCGTGGGAGTCATAAAAGAGTCTCTGTAAGAAGAATTTCATCAAATTCCTGTATCCAGGAAACTTTCAACAGAAAAACATTTCTATAAAGAGTACCCTTGAAAGGATAAAGAGATACCTGGACATTAACCAGAGTGCCCAGTTTGTTATTTAGTAAAATGTGGAAAGGAACGTTTGGTTCTACAATAATCTGAAATTATTAGGAAATATTCTTCAGAAATGCAAACCTCTAAACCTACGTCAAGGCATGAAATTGAAGTCCT
>NW_025167335.1:0-1692 GCF_004010195.1 Chiloscyllium plagiosum
CATGGATGATGATGGGATAGTGTAGGGGGACGAGTTGAGAATAGTCCACAGGTCGGTGCAACATCGAGGGCCGAAGGGCCTGTTCTGCACTGTATTGTTCGATGTTCTAACTATTTAGTTAACCGAATTGATTCCCTGGGGTTTGAGTTTACAACTAGAATTAAATTCTATTGTCACGTGTGTTCACGTATAGGAACACATGAGGACAGTGAAAAGTGAACAGAGTGACCATTCTCCACCACCATCTGCAACACGATAGATTCCCTTCCATTACCTTGGCCATACCCCAGTCAGAATCTGTCAGCTCCTAAAGAAATCATCCACTCTGATGGAGAATGGGACAACTGCTATTTAGCGAGTGAAACAGCTTTACTATCCCATTCCTGAAACTGTTGCTGTTCCTGGTGATTCATGGTTCAGCCCCAGTGTTTTGGAAGGTAGCGGGTGGAAGCCCTGCATTAAAAAGGGAGGTAGAAAACAGGAAGCACAGGCTGGTTAGCTTAACATATCACAGGGAAACTGCTGGAAGGTATTATTCAACCAGATACAGCAGGTCACATTGATCTGTTGAAGATAATCTGGCAGAGTCGACATTGTTGTGTGTGTCCATTGAATTTCTTTGAGGATGTAACATGTGTCATTGATAAAGGGGACTGCCCTGAGCTTAGCTTTTATCCCATAAAATGACCCAGCAAATGTCATGGCAAGAGGTAAAGGCTCACGGTGTTGTGGGGTAATGATTACAAGGGAGCACTGTGGTGTATTGAAATGGAAAGCAATTGGAAGCCGTACATATAAAAGACAATAGACAGTGGACAGTAGACAATAAGTGCAGGAGAAGGCCATTCAGCCCTTTGAGTCAGCACCACCATTCATTATGATCATGGCTGATCATCCACAGTCAGTGTCCTGTTCCTGCCTTATCCCCATAACCCTGATTCCACTGTCTTTAAGAGCTCTATCCATCTCTTTCTTGAAAGTATCCAGAGACTTGGCCTCCACTGCCTTCTGGGGCAGAACATTCCATATATCCACCACTCTCTGGATGAAGAAGTTTCTCCTCAACTCTGTTCTCAAAGACCTACTCCTTATTTTTAAACTGTGTCCTCTGGATCTGGACACACCCATCACCATAAACTTGCTTCCTGCCTCCAGAGTGTCCAATCCTTTAATAATCTTATACTTCTCAATCAGATCCCTTCTCAACCGTCTCAACTCGTGTATAAAAGCCCAGTCTCTCCAATTATTCAACATATGGTAGTCCCGCCATTTCTGGAATTGACCTCGTGAACCTACATTGCACTCCCTCAATAGCCATAATGTCCTTCCTCAAACTTGGAGACTATATTCCAGGTGTGGTATCACAAGGCCCCTGCAGAAGGACTTCTTTGCTCCAATAGTCAATTCCTCGTGTTATGAAGGCCAGTATGCTATTAGCTTTCTTCACTGCCTGCTGTACCTGCATGCTTACTTTCATTGACTGATGTACAAGAACTTAAAAATGTGTTGGTGGAAAAGCAGGTCAGGCAGCATCAAAAGAGCAGGAGAATCGATGTTTTGGGCAGAAGCCCTTCATGCTGCCTGACCTGCTGCGCTTTTCTAGCAACACATTTTTAAGCTCTGATCTCCAGCATCTGCAGTCCTCATTTTCTCCTGATTCACAAGAACACCTAGATCTCGTTTTACATCCCC
>NW_025167336.1:0-1692 GCF_004010195.1 Chiloscyllium plagiosum
GTGTAAATACTGACACACTCCCCCCGTGTGTAAGTACTGACACACTCCCCCCGTGTGTAAATACTGACACACTCCCCGTGTGTAAATACTGACACACTCCCCACCTGTGTGTAAATACTGACACACTCCCCCCGTGTGTAAATACTGACACACTCCGCACCGTGTGTAAATACAGACACACTCCCCGTGTGTAAATACAGACACACTCTCCACCGTGTGTAAATACAGACACACTCCCCGGTGTGTAAATACAGACACACTTCCCCGTGTGTAAATACTGACACACTCCCCCGTGTGTAAATACTGTCACACTCCCCCCGTGTGTAAATACAGACGCACTCCCCCGTGTGTAAATACAGATGCACTCCCCCGTGTGTAATTACACACACACTCGCCCGTGTGTAAATACTGACACACTCCCCTTGTGTGTAAATACTGACACACTCCCCTCGTGTGTAAATACTGACGCACTCCCCCTATGTGTAAATACTGACACACTCCCCCCATGTGTAAATACTGACACACTCCCCTCGTGTGTAAATACAAACACACTCCCCCATGTGTAAATACTGACACACTCCCCCGTGTGTAAACACTGACACACTTCCCCGTGTGTATATACTGACATACACCCCCGTGTGTAAATACTGACACACTTCCCCGTGTGTATATACTGACATACACACCCGTGTGTAAATACTGACACACTTCCCCGTGTGTATATACTGACACACTCCCCCGTGTGTAAATACTGACACACTTCCCCGTGTATATACTGACACACACCCCCATGTGTAAATACTGACACACTCCCCCCTTGTGTATATACTGACGCACTTCCCCGTGTGTATATACTGACATACACCCGCGTGTGTAAATACTGACACACTCCCCCCGTGTGTAAATACTGACACACTCTCCCGTGTGTAAATACTGACACACTTCCCCGTGTGTATATACTGACATACACACCCGTGTGTAAATACTGACACACTTCCCCGTGTGTACATACTGACATACACCCCCGTGTGTAAATACTGACACACTCCCCCCATGTGTATATACTGACACACTTCCCCGTGTGTATATACTGACATACACCCCCGTGTGTAAATACTGACGCACTTCCCCGTGTGTAAATACTGACACACTCCCCCGTGTGTAAATACTGACACACTTCCCCGTGTGTATCTACTGACATACACCCCCGTGTGTAAATACTGACACACTTCCCCATGTGTATATACTGACATACACCCCCGTGTGTAAATACTGACACACTCCCCCCGTGTGTATATACTGACACACTCCCCCCGTGTGCAAATACTGACACACTTCCCCGTGTGTAAATACTGACACACTTCCCCGTGTGTAAACACGGACACAATCCCCCCGTGTGTAAATACTGACACACTCCCCCCGTGTGTAAACACTGACACACTCCCCACCGTGTGTAAATACTGACACACTTCCCCGTGTGTAATTACTGACACACTCCCCCGTGTGTAAATACTGACACACTCCCCATGTGTGTAAATACTGACACACACCCCCGTGTGTAATTACTGACACACTCCCCCGTGTGTAAATACTGACACACTCCCCCCGTGTGCAAATACTGACACACTTCCCCGTGTGTAAATACTGACACACTCCCCACCGTGTGTAAATACTGACACACTCCCTCGTGTG
>NW_025167337.1:0-1692 GCF_004010195.1 Chiloscyllium plagiosum
ATGCTGTCGAAATGTCTTCATTTCAGCATTCTGCATCCTGTGATCTTACTGGAAATTGTCGCTCAATCTCCCTTTCGCTTTTGTCCCCAAAGTCCTTTTGATTGTTAGTAGTTAAACTGATTTACCCACCATCTCTCTCTGGCAGGAACTAGGGAATACGGACTAGGCAGTTTCACTCAGAAACCGTGAATATTTATTTTTATTACTTCACTGATCGTCTTCGCTAAAGAAGCTGAATATTATTACCCAGTCTGAACTCAGTGTGACTTCAGACCCACAAAAACATTATTTTGTCTTGACTAATGGCCGTGTAGTCACAGACAATTAGTGATGGACAACAAATGCTGCCCTTCCCGTGATGCTGGCATTCGGAGAAACAACAGCATGAAAGGTGAATTAAAACAAGGAACGATGAGTGCTAGAGATCGAAAATAAAATTCTCCAGCGTCTGCAAGTGTTGGAGAGTCTCGAAGGTATGGCAGCCTCTGTCAGGAGAAATACAGATAACGGTTTGAGTCCAGAGACCCTGCCTCACAACTGAAAGCAAACTGGGACATAATATTATTTATCCTTGTATCATGGATGTTTGGGTTGGAGAGAGAGGTGGGGCCATGTTTAAATTGAATGGATGGAGAAATGGCCAGAAAAAGAGAGAAAATGAAATGAAAAGTAAACAAAGGGAATGCTGATGATGAACTGAAAGGAAAACAGAATGGCAAGTTATTCTCACTTTTCCCCGTTTTCCCATATTCCTGATTGTCGCGTCCATTTAGATTTGTCCCTGTTTAAAGTGGGTTAGGTTCCCTGTATCTCTCTTCTCTGAGTGTGATGATCAAATCCATTAGCAATGCTGGTGCTGCCCTTATAGTTGCTGAGATATAGAGAAAGGTAATGTTACATTGTCAACTGCTTCTTTGGAGAGAGGAACTCTTACTGTGGGAACGTACAGAGATGCAACGGCTTTCTCATCCACGAAGAGAAACTCAGGATTGGAAATGATTTTCAACACTGAGCGCGTGCACGTTCCGTGTGGGATATTGATTTGTTCCTGTCATTGGAAAATCAGTGGAGTTTCTGTGGATGCTTATCTCGGGTTTGTATTGTCAGCTGCGGGGTCTGGTGACCCCACTCTATACACTGCATTTACATAGTGTCTGGGTCCTTGGTAAACAAATGGAGATGAGGCTCCACAGAAGGGAAGCTCTATAAATAGGGAGGTGCAGGACAGTGCATTATCTCTCCTGGGATTTCCCGGGACATTTTTCTAAGCTGGACCATGTGTCAGGTATGAAGCCAGTTTGTTTCAAAATTGAGGTGGTCACTGAGCTGTGTCCCCTCCTTCAGAATACTGTGCAGCCTCACATACCAGTGACAGGACTGTGCTGATGCTCACCATGAATTAAACTGGATTAATTCTGGAACTTTCCAGGCAGGAGTGAGTAGCATATCCATCGTCACCGGAGTGCAGTCCTCCGATATATTCACTGGCTGACAGAACCCATCTGTCCCCTGAGAGCAATATATTGTGTCCATCTCCCTGAGGAAGGTACAGAAAGACACTTCCAGAAATACAAGGGAACAGAGTGACTGGTGAAAATGGGAAACAGCAGGAAATTAGAATTAATAAAAGGTACGTCTTTCAAAACCTCATTGAATTTCAGGTTGGTATATTGCTGCAACTGATGAGCTACA
>NW_025167338.1:0-1692 GCF_004010195.1 Chiloscyllium plagiosum
ACCCTTCCGTTTATTGTATACATTTCTCTTGCTTTGTGTCTTCCAAAACCCATCACCTCACACTTGTCTGAATTAAAATATATCTGCAATCTCTCCACAAAAGTTTCTGACTCATCTCTTTCTTGCTGTATCCTTTGACATCATTCTTCATGATTCACAACTTCAACAGTTTGTGCTATCTACAAACTTGCTAATAAATCGTTTACATTTTCAAACTTTTCATTTAAATACATTACAAGCAACAGATGTCTCAGTTCTGATTCTTGTGGCACAGTACTAGCCATTGACCTCCAGCCAGCAACATGCCCCTGCACAACTGCTTCAACCCTAACACTATCGGATATGTAAGCGTTGCTTCAAGCCCCAGCACGATCGGATATGTATGTGTTGCTTCAAACCCGAACATTCTCGGATATGTAATTGTTGCTTCAAGCCCCAGCACTATCGGATATGTAAATGCTGCTTCAAGCCCCAGCACTATCGGCTAAGTAAGTGCTGCTTCAAGCCCCAGCACTATCGGATATGTAAGTGCAGCTTCAAGCCCCAGCAATATCGGATATGTAAGTGTTGCTTCAAACCCCAGCACTATCGGATATGTAAGTGTTGCTTCAAGCCCCAACACGATCGGATATGTACGTGCTGCTTCAAGCCCCAGCACTATCGGATATGTAAGAGCTGCTTCAAGCCCCATCACTATCGGATATGTAAGTACTGCTTCAAGCCCCAACACGATCGGATATGTAAGTGCTGCTTCAAGCCCCAACACTATCGGATACGTAAGTGTTGCTTCAAGCCCCAACACTATCGGATATGTAAGTGTTGCTTCACGCCCCAACACTATTGGATATGTATGTGTTGCCTCACGCCCCACACTATCGGATATGTAAGTGGAGCTTCAAACCCAACCACTATCGGATATGTAAGTGTTGCTTCAAGCCCCATCACTATCGGATATGCAAGTGCTGCTTCAAGCCCCAGCACTATCGGATATGTAAGTGTTGCTTCATGCCCCAACACTGTCGGAGATGTAAGTGTTGCTTCAAGCCCCAGCACTATCGGATATATAAGTGTTGCTTCAAGCCCCATCACTATCGGATATGTAAGTGCAGCTTCTAGCCGCAGCACTATCGGATATGAAAGAGCTGCTTCAAGGCCCAACACTATCGGATATGTAAGTGCTGCTTAAGCCCCAAAACTATCGGATATGTAAGTGCTGCTTCAAGCCCCAATACTATCAGATATGTAAGTGTTGCTTCACGCGCCAGCACTATTGGATATGTATGTGTTGCTTCACTCCCCAACACTATCGGATATGTAAGTGTTGGATCAGGCCCCGGCACTATCGGATATGTAAGTGTTGCTTCAAGCCCCAACACTATCGGATATGTACGTGCTGCTTCAAGCCCTAACACTATCGGATATGTAAGTGTTGCTTCAAACCCCAGCACTATCGGATATGTAAGCGTTGCTTCAGGCCCCAAAACTATCGGATAAGTAAGTGTTGCATCAAGCCCCAGCACTATCGGATATGTAACTGTTGCTTCAAGCACCAGCAGTATCGGATATGTAAGTGTTGCTTTAAGCCGCAGCACTATCGGATATGTAAGTGTTGCTTCAGTGCTGCTCAGGACCCTTCCATTTATTGTATACATTTCTCTCGCTATGTGTCTTCCAAAACCCATCACCTCACAC
>NW_025167339.1:0-1692 GCF_004010195.1 Chiloscyllium plagiosum
CCATGTGCTCCTGTCAATCACACAGTGCCCATGAGCCCCTGTCAATCACTCAGTGCCCACATGCTCCTGTCAATCACTGTGTGCCCATGTGCTCCTGTCAATCACTGAGAGCCCAAGTGACCCTGTCAATCACACAGTGCGCAAATGCCCCTGTCAATCACTGAGTGCCCACGTCCCCCTGTCAATCACACAGTGCCCATGTGCTCCTGTCAATCACACAATACCCACGTGCCCCTGTCAATCACTGAGTGCCCACGTGCCCCTGTCAATCACACACTGCCCATGAGATTCTATCAATCACTCAGTGCCCACGTGCTCCTGTCAATCACTCAGTGCCCACGTGCCCCTGTCAATCACATATTGTCCATGTGCTCCTGTCAATCACACAGTGCCCATATGGTCCTGTCAATGACACAGTGCCCATGTCTCCTGTGAATCACATAGTGCCCATGTGCCCCTGTCAATCACGGAGTGCCCATGTGCTCCTGTCAGTCACACAGTGCCCATATGCTCCTGTCAATCACTGTGCGCCCATGTGCCCCTGTCAATCACTGAGTGCCCATGTGCTCCTGTCAATCACACAGTGCCCACGTGCTCCTGTCAATCACTTAGTGCCCATGTGCACCTGTCAATCACACAGTACCCACATGCCCCGTCAATCACACAGTGCCCATGTGCTCCTGTTAATCAGAGTGCCCACATGCCCCTATCAATCACAGAGTGCCCATGTGCTCCAGCCAATCACAGTGCCCACATGGACCTGTCAATCACTGAGTGCCCACGTGCCCCTATCAATCACACAGTACCCACATGCCACTGTCAATCACTGTGTGCCCAAGTGCCCCTATCAATCACACAGTGTCCATGTGCTCCTGTCAATCACACAGTGCCCATGTGCTCCTGTCAATCACTCAGTGCTCACGTGCCCCTTTCAATCACACAGAGCCCATGTGCTCCTGTCAATCACTGAGTGCCCACGTGCACCTGTCTATCACGCAGTGCCCATGAGCTCCTGTCAATCACTGAATGCCCACGTGCCCCTGTCAATCACACAGTGCCCACGTGCTCCTGTCAATCATAGAGTGCCCACGTGCCCCTGTCAATCACACAGTACCCACGTGCCACTGTCAATCACTGTGCGCCCAAGTGCCCCTGTCAATCACAAAATGTCCATGTGCTCCTGTCAATCACTCAGTGCCCATGTGTTCCTGTCAATCACTCAGTGCCCATGTGCTCCTGTCAATCATGGAGTGCCCATTTGCTCCTGACAATCAATCAGTGACCACGTGACCCTGCCAATCACACAGTGCCCACGTGCCCCTGTCAATCACTGAGTGCCCATGTGCTCCTGTCAATCACTGAGTGACCATTTGCTCCTAACAATCACTCAGTGCGCACGTGACCCTGCCAATCACACAGTGCCCACGTGCCCCTGTCAATCACTGAGTGCCCATGTGCTCCTGTCAATCACTGAGAGCCCACGTGCCTCTGTCAATCACTGTGTGCCCATGTGCTCCTGTCAATCACTGAGAGACCAAGTGACCCTGTCAATCACACAGTGCGCAAATGCCCCTGTCAATCACTGAGTGCCCACGTGCCCCTGTCAATCACACAGTGCCCATGTGCTCCTGTCAATCACACAATGCCCACGTGCCCCTGTCAGTCACAGAGTGCCCACGTGCCCCTGTCAAT
>NW_025167340.1:0-1692 GCF_004010195.1 Chiloscyllium plagiosum
AGCATTTTATTGAGTATCAGAGGATTCTGTAGTTGGTTAAATTAAGGTAAGTCTTCTTTGACAGCTGTAGGCAAGTTTGATTCATAATGGCTGAAAGATTTTACAATCTTTGAAGACCGTGCAAGGTAATGCGAATCCCGCATATGTATTGATACACAGTATGAGGAATTATCGTCCAAAGATTAGAAAACTGATAATGTATTTTATTTACATTTGTGGTCACAACTTCAGACTCCACAATCACTGAGTTCTTGACAAAGTATAAGAGCGATCACCTATTCTGCTTGACTAAATTGTGCTGGGACAATCTTGAATGGGCAATGAAAGAAGGGGAGGATTACCTCAGCTCATTGTTAACAATTAGTGGATTTTCATTGGAAAAGCGCATTTGGTAAGTGGAGGGGCACAGAATGAGTTCCATCTGCATATAAATCCCATCACGTACAGAAAATCAACAAAGGAAATGATGGCTTCGCACGCTTTAATGATATTGGAGTTAGGAATGAATCACAATCATCTGTTTATCTACAACAAACCTTGAAATGATGTGCGAAAAACACCAACATTTCTGCGTTTTCAAAACCATAGATAATAAGTGAATGTTTCCGAAAACTCTGTTACATAATGTTAGAAGGAAAATATGGCTCTCAATTTTTTTAATCTCTTAAACCTTTTACAGCAGAAAACAGGACAGATCTTCCCTTACTTATTATGTGTATTTCTGTGCTCTGTGTAAGCCAGGTTTTTTTTTTGTTAAATTTTTACCCTAACCATCTGATGCTTGGTGGTGTATGTAAATTAGTGGTTTGACATTTTCAAGTGCAATTTCTGCTAGACATCCTTAACCTTCAAGGCTTAATCTTATCACTTAAATTAGTCGCTGTTATATTGCTTTAATAACTTTTTAATAAGGGCAATGCTGACGATTTAAGGAAAACATGCTCGTGCAATTCTGTTTTTAGCACTGAACGATGAAGAATCTAATTATTCATATTTCTCACCAGAATGTGTACATACAGAGGTAGAACGAGCAACAAACCTGTACATTCACCATGAGTGAGATAACAGAGGGATAATGATATTGAGTTCTACAAACTTGGCAACAAGCAAATACAAATTTGGAGATACATTTTCTTTGCAATTTAAAATATTGCACCACTGGAAGTCTGTGCTCCCTCGGAGTCTCTGTACTTTCTCATATCTCCATATGTTCACCTGATTTTGGCGGCTGAGGTTGTTGCAAGTTTCGTATGATAGTTACTTTGCAGATTAGATTCCCTAGAGTATGCAGACAGGACCTCCAGCCCAACAGGTCCATCCTGAACCATTCCCCTACCTTGCATTTATCCCCGAATAATGCACCTAACACTATGGGCAATTTAGCATGGACAACTCAACTTACCTACACACCTCTGGTTTGTGGGAGGAAACCCACGCAGACACAGGAAGAATTTGCAAACTCTTCACAGACAGTCTGCCCAATGCAGTAATCAAACCCAGGATCCTGGCACTGTGAGGCAGCAGTGCTCACCAGTGAGCCACCATGCCGTCCCTGTTGAGATGAAAACTCACTAAGCTCGTGGACAAGGGAACGGGGATGGGTGGTTCCAGATTTCTCCTAAAACTGGTGATGGACAAGTGCCTTAGGCCTAATAGGGTGAAATGGCCTATTTAGGGTCATATCTTTAGAGA
>NW_025167341.1:0-1692 GCF_004010195.1 Chiloscyllium plagiosum
GAGCGGGAAGTGGAACAATTGCGGTGGTGGTCTGTAGTCTCAGGCTGGTGGTGTCTGGAGACTGGTCCCGGTGAGGTCTGGAGACTGGACTTGGTGCGGTCTGGAGACTGGGCCCAACTCAGATTGGCGACTATGATTAGTTTGGCTGGAGACTGGACTTGGTGGGGCCTGGGCACTGTGCCTGGTGTGGTCTGGTGACTGAAGTGTAAGGACTGTAAATCGAATCGTTTTTTTTTTCCTTTTTCATGTTGTTCTGGATTTTATTTTATTATTCTTTCAAAAATGTACCGAATGTTTACACATGTGTACCGAGGTAGAGAATGCCTCCAGTGTCGAAACAGGCTATGTGGTCCAAGTCTACACCGACACTCTAAATAATGACTACCCAGACCCATTCTCTCTCTCTCTCCTGTCACTCTGCAGTTACTTGGAGAAAATTTGGAATGCATATTTCGGAGATCAGTTTCGATAGAGTGATGCTGGAGACATACAGCAGGTCAACTAACATCGAGGTGCAGGAGAATCGACTTTTCAGGCAGAAGCACTTCATCAGGATTTCTCCTGCTCCTCAAAAGCTGCCTGATCTGCTGTGTTTTTTCAGCACTATACTCTACGCAATATTTACCGCAGACTAATGTATGGAACCGACACATCCCTGTACGCTATTGGAAATTTAGCATGGCCAACTCACTCACACTTGCACACCTATGGAACTTCAGCAAAATGGATCGTCCGGGAGAAACCCGTGTGTAGTGAGCAAACGCCGCACAGTCGCCCGAGCATGGAAGTGAGCCTGCATCCTTGGCATTGTGAGACAGCAGCGCTAACCACCGAGCCATGCTGATAACTAAATTACATACCTGACATGGCACAATAAGAAAGCAGATTGCATGCTATTCCCTACTGCCATTAATGTGCTCGCAAAAATCAAAGCAATTCAATTTAAATCTGAGTGAGTCACTATCTTTGATTCCTTCTCGAAACGACGCTACTGCTTGTGTTGTGGCATGGGGTCGTCAGCAGAGGGTGTTATTACATCACTTTGAACACATGATGGAGCGACAGAGTGTGAGAGAGTGAGGAGGGACATTGTGATTCCCATTTCAATGGAATCACTCCTTACACAACAGAAACGCAAATGCTCAGGGATGCAGATGCGCAAATACACTCATTAATCCACTAAAACACACGCAGACATCGGGAAACACAGATACACGAAAACGCATGCATACACACACACACGCGCACCTTCGACACACGAACACACGCAGACATTCGCCCCCTCAAGCCTGCCTTGCAATTCAATACGGCCATGGGTGATCTGATCTATGCCTCACCTTTATTTCCACTTTGGAAATAACGCAGGGCAAGTGACTGAGAATGTATAGCGGGAGCCCTTTGGGACCAGTGACCGTAATTCTATTAGTTTGAAAATTGTTCTGGGAAATTAAGGGCCTCGACCAAATAAAAAAATAGGGAAAGGCTAATTTTGATGGTATTAGGTAGGAACATTTAAATGGAGTGTGGGGAAAATTATTCGCAGGTTGAGGTACATCTGGTAAATGGGTGTCTTTCAAAAGTTACATAACGGGAGGTCATGCACAGCATATTTCTGTTAGTGGGAAGGGTAATGCTAGTATCAGTAGGGAAGCGAACTTAACGGAAATAATAAGGCACTGCTTAAGGAAAAAG
>NW_025167342.1:0-1692 GCF_004010195.1 Chiloscyllium plagiosum
ATGATCTCCACGCACAAAGCTATGCTGACTGTTTCAAGTCAAACTCAGTCTTTCCAAATGCATGCATATCTTATATCTCCAAGCCTTCTCAAGTGGTTTCCGGAAACAGAGGTGAAGCTTACTGGTCTATATTTCCCAGGCTTTTCTTTGCAGCCCTTCTGAATAAGTGCACAACATTTGCTACCGACCAGTCTTCCGGGTCCTTGGCCCCTGAACTGTCTTATCTCGCCTCGTGCAGTGCTCTTAGATATATCTGGCCAGGACCAAGAGATTTACCTGACTTTGTGCATTCTAATGTGTCCAACAGCACCTCTACTGTGATATGGACTGTGCCAAGATATCGCAACTAACCTCCCAAAGGTCATAGGTCTTCGTGTCTTTCTTCATGGCAAATACAGAAGAAAAATTGAGGACCTCAACCATCTCTTGAGGTTTTACACATGCGTGCCTATTTTGGATTTTAAGACATCCTATTTTCTATCTATAGTTGTTCTTTTTCTTTACTATACTGAATTTGGATCTGCTCAGCCAAGGCTATATCATACCCCACTTTAACCTTGCTGATTTCCTTCTTCAGTGAACTCCTCTATCCCCTGTGTTACTCCAGGGGTTGCCTAGATCCCAGCTGCCTGTACCTGAGTGATGTCTCCTTTTTTGTTGGTCAGAGCCTCAATATCTCTTGTCATCCAGGGTTCTCTCTTCCAGCCTCACTTTCCCTTCAACCTTACAGGAACATATAGACCTTGAACTCGAGCTATCTCACTTTTGAAGCCCTCCCATTTGCCCGGGATTCTTTTACCTGGAAATAAACTACTCCATCAACCCCTGCAATCCCCTGACTAAGTCCAACAAAATACGCCATGCCCCAATTTAGAACTTGAATCTGTGGACCACTTTTGTCCCTACCATAACTATTATAAAATTAATACAGCTCTAGTCACTTTTCCCAAAAGGCTCCCCCACTTTACCTCCATCACCTATCCTGCCCTATTTCCAACAGTAGGTCGAGTTTGTCCCTTCCCGAGTTGGATCCTCTACATGCTGCTTGTGGAAGCTTTCCTGAACACGCTTAACAAATTACGTTCCATCTAAGTTCTGAACACTCTGGAAGTTCCAATCGAGGTTAGGATAATTAAAATCACCTATTATGACAACCCTATTGCTCCTGCAAGTCTCGCCAGTCTCCCTGAATAGTTGTTTCTCTAATTCCCATTGATTATTTGAAGACGTATAGTGCAACCACTATAACATTACCACCCCCCCTCCCTTACTTCTTTGCACCATTCACAAAACCTCATTGGATATTACCTCAGTTATTTCATCTTTAAATACTAGAGTGATACGTGCCTTAACCAGAACTATTGGTATTTAAATTGTTTCCATTTACATCTCTTCCTCGCAGTGACTTTCACATTCGCAGCATCCCTTGTCAAGGCACAGTGGAGGTATAGAGCAGTAAATGGATGGGAACTGCACATCCTGTCACTTCCAGCATTGGTTACATGTTTCCCCACACTGGGCAGTGATCTGACACAGTGTTACCGAACAATGCAACAGCCTGGGTTAATATATGAATAAACCAGTGCGGACTGCACAGCTCTACATGCTGGACATTTAGCCCAGGATTATAGATCCAGCATTGGTGTGGGCTGCACAGATTTTCACTCTGGACATTGCTGGCTTGCATACATC
>NW_025167343.1:0-1692 GCF_004010195.1 Chiloscyllium plagiosum
AGCCTGTACACCCATCCCCATTTCTACACTCCTGCCTGTTTCTGTAAGCTCCTCCAGAATTAAAATTGGTTACCCGTACTTGTTAACCGTAATGGATGTGTTTGTGTTAGTATTGTAACCAGTGATAGGAGATTCATTTAAAGCCAGCTTTAGTGGTTCCTATCGAATTGAGAAAAAGTTGAGTCGGGCGAACTAATTACTAAAGATGCCACGCAGAAAACAAAACTGTATTGGTAGCTCATGTAAACATGTTGAAATCATACTATAGCAGAGAAAAACAACGGAGAAGCAGATATTAGTTATTATCCCGCAGAGAAAGAAATCAAATCCAGATATTATGTTTTTTGATGAGCCTCAGAATATGTTAAAATGAAGACGTCCTTGATGAGTGGGATAGGTAAGTGAAATTTCTGACTCAGGAGCAAAAATGCTTTTGAAAGATTTGTTACTGCAGTATGATGACGTGTAGAAATCAGACGGGGAGGACTAATGCAACTGTACATGAAGTAGACGTAGGGAATGCAGTTCCGATAAAACAACACCCCATCGGCTAAATTCTATTAAAGCCAGAGAGGTCCAGAAGGAGGCGTAGTCCACGCTCTGTGAGTACAGCATCGAAACAAGCAAGATCGAGTGAAATTCGCTGATCATCTTAGTTCCCAAATCTCATGGGACTTAAAGCTTTTGCGTGGATTATTGGAATCTAAATGCCATTACAAAATCGGATGCGTATCCAATGCTGACATAGGAGGCCTGCTTTGAGATATCTAGATGAGCTAGTTTCATCACCAAGTTGGACTTACTGCGTGGTTACTGGCAGAAACCTTCAGCAGAGATGGCGAAAGAAATTTCTATGTTTTTAAACCCAATTGGCTTACATCAAATCAAACCGATGTTCTTTGGAATGAAGAACGCACCTGCCACTTTCCAAAGACTCATGAGCAGCGTTATGGCTGTGTTGACAAACAATTCGGACAATGTAGTAAACTTTAGTATGTCCTGGAATGATTACGTGGTACAGTTAGTAGAGCTCTTTGAACGACTACGAGAAGCAAAACTGGCAATAAACTTAAACAAAACTGAATTCGGCAAAACAGAGGTGATGTTCCTGGGTCGTAACATTGGTAATGGAAGGTTGACCTCATGGAACGCAAAGATGAAGACCATTGAATAATTTCTAAGACCAACCTCGGAGAAAGAGGTGCTTCAATTCATAGGACTAAGTGGATTCTTTCGAAGGTTGCTCCAATCCTCAGCAGTGTAGTGGCCGATTTGCTGAAGAAGAACACAAATGTTTGGAAAGCAGAAGAATGTCCGGAGGAATTCGAACATTTCAAAGCAATATAAACCACCAAACTAGTTTTAGCTACCCCAAACTGTTCAAAAACATTGAAATTGGCATTGATGCTAATCACATAGGAGTTGCAGCTGTCCTGCTGCAGGAAGATGATGTTGGATTGAACTACCAGTCGGTTACTTGTCGAAGAAACTCAAAATCCAAAAGAGGAAATACTCCACGATCGGAAAAGAACTGTTGAGTTTAGTACTGGCCTTATAAGATTTTAATGTGGATGTCATGAACAAAATTTTGGAGACGGACGTGTACACAGCTCACAATCCGATTACATTCTTAAAATACTTCAAACGCAAGAATATGCGACTATTTCATTGGAGTCGCATGTTACAGACTTT
>NW_025167344.1:0-1692 GCF_004010195.1 Chiloscyllium plagiosum
CATACTGTAAGTAATCTAATCTAATCTAATTTTCAAGGTAAGAGGAGAGCTTTAAAAAAGACATGGGGGCAATTTTTTTACACACTGGTTTGTGTGTGGAATGACCTTCCTGAGGAAGTGGTGAATTTGGGTACAATTTCAACGTTTAAAAGACATTTGGGTAAGTACGTGAATATGCAAGTTTGGAGGGATATGGGCCAGAAGAAGGCAGGTGGGACGAGTTTAGTTTGAGATTATGTTTTGCATAGACTGGTTGGACCAAAGGGTCTGTCTCTGTGCAGTGTATTTCTATGACTATAAGTTATGAATTTCACACAAAACAATATTTTCACTGTATCTCGGTGCATGTGACAATAACAAATCAAATCAAAATCATTATGCTGGAATTTACAAACACTAGTTTCTGGCTTAATGCAGCAAAGGCACAGTTTGTTATGTTGCAATAATTCTAAATTGTCGGAGTGCGATCCAAACACGAAGTATGTGACGTACAAAAACAAAGTGTTAAATGTGTATCTTGGCGAAATTAAAGGCGGCAAGCAACTTGCTAGAAAACAACTAGGAAGAGAGGTTCTTTCACATGTTCCTCTTTTCACTCGTGCCTGGGAAGAGCTCGCTTTTGGGGGAGGGGGTGAGGATCCGGGGCGACGCTGACTATTGTCCTCCCGGGGAACCTGTGATGCTCAGATGAATGAGCTCATTCGCGGCTCATTGAAAGGCAGCAACTGAGCGAATTCCTTTGTCTGCGGCACGTGGGAAACTGCAGGAATAACTCACTCCAGGAAGAAGGCTCGTCGGGGTGTTGAATTCCCGCCTGTTTTTACGCCTCAGCCCCCTCCCAAATCCCATGTAACAGAACCACATTTCAGGCACATTGCCAACCCATTCACCTCTGGGATTTAGACCGAGCGCCTCGTTTCTATTCAGAGAGAGAAAAAAAACTTCACTATTCGAACAAATCCATCAGAAAACACAGACCAATTGATTTTCTGCCCGTGTCAAGATGTTTATCTTAAGTTAGTGATCTTTTCAGAAAGGAAAGACTGTTCCGTTGCGCAACATCATTATGTGCTTCTGATCGAATTAAAGCAACGGCAGATTTTTCTTTAAAACAAAAGCAGAAGTCGTTGGAAAAGCTCAGCAGGTCTGGCAGCATCTGTCTGGAAGACCCGTTCTGTTGAAGGGTCACTGAACCCGAAACGTTAACTTTGATTTCTCTGCGCAGATGCTACCAGACTTGCTGAGTTTTTCCAACAATTTCTGTTTTTGTTTCTGATTTCCAGCATCCACAGTCCTTAAAAAAAACTCTCGTCTTTCACCCAGTTATGTCACATCGTTGTGAGTTAGAACCTGCACCTCTCCAGACCCTAACCTGTCGGAACCATGGCATCTTCCAGGGCAGATCTGGAAGCAAGTCTGCCTTTCTCACCCCTTCACCAACAGCAACAAGTCTAGAGGGATTATAATCGTAAAGCGCAGGACCATAGGAGTCCTTTTTGGCAGTTTATTTTCTCACACCCTGTTTCTTGCTCTGCTTGCACCTTTCAAATTCTTTTCACAATCTGTGAACGTCCTCTTAACTCATTTTTTCTCATGAAGCAAACTAACTTTTTTTACCCATACAATTGGTTAATAATCACTCGCTCCCCAACATAGCAACTTACAGCTAATTAACTATTCGCCCCACCCTAT
>NW_025167345.1:0-1692 GCF_004010195.1 Chiloscyllium plagiosum
GGGCAGGACGCTCATCCCCCTCGAGCCTGCCTTGCCCTTCACTAGGATCATGGCTGACCTGCTCTATTTCAGAAATCCTCTTCAATATCCAAATCTTCATTGCCCTTAACTCTCTGTCAGGTCAAATCCATCTTCTCCTTCTTTGTCATCTAGCTCTCCTAACGTGATGGAAAAGCGGATTGCTGACATTCAATACCCTCTGTTTGAAATAAGCACAACCTGCTCCTATACAATGACCTGTTGTTATGAGCATATGATGTGAACACAAAATTTCAGATAACAGTGACTGACCCTGATATCAAGGCAGTGGTTGACTGAGGGTGACGTCAAGGAGTTAAACAAAATTTGAATTTGTTTGGGAATCAGCGTAAACACCATCCACTGGTTGGAGTCAATCACAGGAAAAAGTGAGGTATTTGTGATGTGTGGATGTCCATTATCTCAGTCCCGGGACAACTCTGTGGGAGATCCTTAGGTTAGCTTCCTCTTCACAAACATCTTCAGCTGCTTCATCAAAGTCATTCCCCCATTATAAGATCAGAAGAGGGGATATTCCTTGAAGATTATCCAATTTTTCACAACAATGTATCTCCCCCGTCAGTTCCTGAAGTAGTCTGTGTCCGTGTGCAACAAGATCTGGACAACATTCAGGCTTGTGCTGTGAAAGTATATGTAGCAATCAAGTAGCAGTACTTTGAGATGCTGCTTAATTTCACAAAGAACAGAGGAAGTCATTCAGCATTTCAAGCTCACTTCACAGGAATATGAGGAAGTCAGATAAACTACTGAACAAGAAGAGGGATATCCCATTCAGAGCCTGCTGCCTATTACACAGGAAACAAGGAGTCCAGTGTTATGGACCAGTCCAGAGCCCCTTAAAAATATTTTGAAGTTATAGTTTAAATCCAACCATTATGTTACTCTAAAGGCCAATATAACAACTGGTTCAGATATAATGTGATTGGTGAAACTATTAGATGTTAAGCAAAACAGTTTATTTGAGCACTATCATTAAAATATAATCAAAGAAAGAGGAAATTAGAAGAACAACACGATTGAAAAACTTAACAGAATACCAGCTAGAATCCTATTACTAACTAATTGTACCAATATAGTCAGATCCCATAAACACTACCTCTTGGCAAAAAAAGCAAATTCTCACATACAGTTCTCTAGGATGGGGGAAAAATCAGCATCCAGTAAAAAAAGGTCAGAGACAGTAGCAGCCAGGGGATAGCCACTGAAGTTTATAACTCTGTGGGGACCCCAATAGTTTTTGACGTTACTGTGAAACCAAAACCCAGAGATCCTAATCTGTGAGAGCTGGCCACACCCATTCAGGCTGCATTAAAATAAATACAAGGCCTTTCTAGCTGTTTTAACAGTGGCCTTAACTAACCACCTTGGGAACGATCGTTCAATCTATCCCTTAAAAAAAACCAGGATAAAATAACATCTGAAAGCTGCAGCAACATCACACTTTTCAGCACAGCGAGCTGTTAAACAGGAACCAAGGGTAACCTAATCAGGCCCTTGGCCCTATCCAATCGGACGAGGAAGAAGCCATTCAGCCCCTTGAGTCCATTATATAGGAACAAACGGAGGCCATTCAGCCCCATGAGTCAATGACACAGGAACAGGAAGAGGCCATTCAGCCCTATGAGTCGCACAGGGACAGCAGGAGGAGATCAT
>NW_025167346.1:0-1692 GCF_004010195.1 Chiloscyllium plagiosum
CATTCTAAATGCTAATAACTCTCTCAATAAAGATGTTTTTCCTTATCTCACTTCTAGCTCTTGTGCTGACAATCTTGAAACTCCGACTCCTAGACGCTGTAATGCCAATGAACAGAAACAGAGTATTCGCATTTTAACCTGTAATTTTTTCCATAATTTTGAACACTGCTTTGTCCGTTCTGCTTAATGAAGAGTAACCCTAATTGTTCACAACCTACCTTTAACTAAATCGTTCATTCCAGTTGTCATTCCGGTTATTTATAAGGATACTGGTATTCTTGTACAAAGTAATGTGACGTGTGTTTGTTTGTTTGTGTGTGTGTGTGTGTGTGTGTGTGAGAGAGAGAGAGAGAGAGAGAGAGAGAGAGAGAGACATGTGGTTAAAGAGCTCGTACAGGGTGAGGGTTACAATTTTTGGATCATTGGGATCTGTTCCAGGACAGGTGAGAGCTTTCAGAAATGGACAGGTTGCATCTAAACTGGAGGAGCACCAAAATCCTTGTAGTGAGGTTTGCAAGTGGAAATTGGATAGATTTAAACTAATAAACCAGGTGGTTGGCAACCAAAGCAGCAGGTCAGAAACTGAGCAGAAGCTAGACGTGAATAAGACATCAGGCATGGCCACACTCATGACCACGATGAAGGATGGATCATGTCAATACAAAATGTGAGTTGTAGATTGGAATAAATGATAGGATGAGGCGCCAAATTATCAGGGATTAACAAATAAGGTTGGACAGTGTGGGGAATGCGAGGTAGTGACGTGTGTGAGATCAGGAAGCTAGTGTACAAAAAACTATTAGAAGGGAAAGACAAAAGAAGAAAACGTATTTAAAATCTTTGTACCTAAAATAACACATGTGACATGTCCGAGGGCACTCACTATTCCAGAAGGGTAGACAAGAAGGAGCAGGAGATGGAATTGATGTATTGGTTAAGGATGATATCAACACTACATTAGGAAATGATATTGCACGAGGGAACGGCATGTTCATCAGTCCAGGCGTAAATAAAAAGCAAGAGAAGAAACCTCTCCAGAAGAGTAATGTTTTGCTACTGTCCCCCATAAGTATTTCTGAGGTCGGAAATAATGACGGCTGGTGACAAGGGCACAACAGTGGGATGAACATGCATATTGACTCAATTAATCAACTTGGCAAAGGTAGCCTCGAAGAACAATTCATAGAGGGTATGAAGGAATGTTTCTGAGAGCAACATTTCATGGATTCAACCAGAGAACGGGTTACTTCAGATTTGATTCTTTGCGACAAGGAAGGATTGATAAAAGATCTTGCAGTTTAGGATCCTCTTGTAAGCAGTAACTGCAACATGCTGTAATTTCAACCTCAGATTGAATGAATGAGGACGGAGTCACATATGACGGTTGTAGTTTTGAGCAATGATAATTATATTGGGCAATGCTAATTATATTGGGCAATGATAACGATATTGGGCGAAGGAAGGAGTTGGCTTGTGTAGACTGGCCAGGAAAAAAAAAATGAAGGGCAAGACAGATAAAAAAAGGCAAAGACGCAATGAGATATTAAATAACCTCTCAATTAAAATATATTGGTGAGAGGAAGAGGAATTGCGTAATGGAAAAAAGTCATCCTTGATTTGACAAGTAAATCAATAAGAGCATGATGGAAAAGTCTCGGGAAATCATATTACACAGGTTAGTCACACTCTGGA
>NW_025167347.1:0-1692 GCF_004010195.1 Chiloscyllium plagiosum
GTTATTTCAACCTTTATCATGTCACCACTCAGCCTCTGATGCTCCAGGGAAAATATTCCAAGTCTGTTCAGCCTCTCCCTACAATTGAAATCCTAAAACTCTGGAAACATTCTTGAAAATATTTGTTGAACAGTTTCAAGCTTCAAAAATATTTCAGTTTGCCAGGGTAGTTGCATTCAGAAAGTATGGAGGCATGGATTACAGGGAATTTTGGATATCTGCATACAGAATTGATTGACCATAAAAGTTGGAGGGTGGTAGTAGATGGGAAGCATTTAACCTGTACCTTAGTGATCAGTGGTATTCTGCAGGGATGTTTTCTGGGAAAACACATGGATGTGGATGTGAAAGAGCGGTTTAAGAGAATTCCTGATGACATGAAATTTGTTCAAGTTGTGGATAGTGTGGAGGGATGTTGTAGTTTGCAATGGGATATTGACACGATGCCGACCTGGGTTGAGAAGTGGCAGATGGAGTTCAAACTGGAAAAGTGTGATGTGATTCATTATGAAGGATTGCAGAATTCAAGATTAAAGCTAGGTTTCTTGGCAGTGTGAACGAATGGAGGGACATTGGGGTCCATGTCTGCATACTCCCCAGTGTTGCCACCAAGTTGATAGGGTTGTTAAGAAGGCGTATGGTTGTTGGCTTTCATTAGCAGGGGCATTGCGTTTCAGAGCTGCGTAGTTATGCTGCAGTTCTGGAAAGCTCTGGTCGGACCACACTTGGAATATTGTGTTCAGTTCTGCTTCCCTCATTACAGGAAATATGTGGAAACTTTAGAGAGAGTGCAGAGATTTTCAAGAATGCTGCCCAGACTAGGGGACATTTCTTATGAAGAAATGTTGTGCGAGCTAAGGCTTTCTCTCATTGGAGTGAAGAAGGATAAGAGGCAAACTGATAGAGGTGAACTGGTTTGAAGGAGTTTTCAAACGAGAGACTCAGGTGAAGATGAGTTGAAGAAATTTATGAAAGAAATGCCAAATTTGACGGAAAAGCAAATGATGACAATAGAGGGCGTTTGGAGTGTGGGCTGCACAAAGATATATCTGGAGGAACAGAGTAGCATTGGAACGCAAGATGAGTGGTGTAGAATGAATGACCCGTCAGAGACATTTCTCCCATGGCACAAGTGACTACCATAAGCAGGCATTATTTTGTCGTGATTGGAGGAAGACTCACATTTTAGTGGTTGGTTCCTTATGCAGAGAGTGGTGGGTGTATGGAATGCACTGCCAGTGGGGGTAGCAGAGAAAGATACGTTAAGGACATTTAATGGCCTCTTCGATCGGCACATGGTTGATAGGAAAATAAAGGGCATATATGTTAGTTTGATCTTAGGATAGGATAACATTTCAGCACAACATCGAGGGCTAAAGGACCTTGTGTTTTCCTGTTCTATGTTCTGTGCTTTACGTTCCCTATGGTAGATTGGGTAATACGTTCAGATCAATGTAAAAGGATATGGGATCCAGGAGGAGCTAGTCAAGTGAATACAAAATTGGCTTGAAGTGGGGAGAAAGGTTTAATGGGAGATATTTTGTATTTTTTTGACTGTAGGCAATTGACCAGCCATGTACTGCGTACACTATTATTTGTCATTTGGATAAATGATTTGGATGAGAATATTGATTTCCTGTTAAGTAACTTTGTGGGTGGCACTGAAATTGGTGTTAAAGTGGGCAGTGAAGA
>NW_025167348.1:0-1692 GCF_004010195.1 Chiloscyllium plagiosum
CAGCCTCCGATGTGAGGAGAAGCTGGCCCCTGCCAGCAGCAGCAGCACAGTCTCAGTGCAGTAGGAACCCACTCCTTTCACAATCTTCGCTGTTAAACCATTCCCTTTGAGATACACACAGCAAGACTTACTGGCAGAGGGGAGCTGATCCTCTGCACAAACAAACAGCAAAGAAAAATACTTTTTAAAAAAAAATTAAATAAAAGCTAAGCATCGCTGAAGGCTTTCCGCTACAGGGAACTAGATACTGGGAGTTAAAAGCACTGTCTGGAAATAGAGATATTTTACGTCTCTCAATTTACAACACAACGCTTGACTCAATGCTAAAGTGACACTGTACACGACAGTGAGAGAGAGAAAAATTACTTCCTTTTAAAATAAAAAGTATTCTTTCTTTCAGAAACAGAATAGTAAGTATGAATGTCGAAGGTAATTCTCAGGAGGTGTCAGAGGGAACATGTTCTTCAAAGCCCTCACTTTCACGCACCAAAGCTCGCTCCAGAATCACTCGGCCCTCTTTGTATCGCTGACTGTCTTCGGTCGCAAACTCGTAGATCCAGCCCAGCTTACTGTTGCAATTCTTGCAGCTCACGTCCCTGACCATGTGTCGCCCAGTTAGCATCACTCGGTCCTGTACTTCACTGTATTGCAGATTCACCACCTGAGCAAGAGACACAGTGTTTAGTCTCACCTACAGCCCACAGATCCTTCACATAGACACGATACTGAGATCAGCATGACTGGCTGCTGCAACAGCTCACCTTGTTAAAGAGGAAAGCTCTTCCTGTTGCCCCTGTGAAGCGTGTGGAGATTAGTTCTGAGCGGTTTGTCAGGATGGTGTCACAGTTTGCACAGGAGAACAGTCGGGTGCCTCCGATATGATCAAGGAAAATTCGGCCCATGATTCCCAGTTGTGGAATGGCCTCAGACTGGATCTAGGGAAAAGAGGTTAGCAAATACATAATACAACAGGCAGAGTCAGTGTGGCTTCATGAAGGGGCACTCATACCTGACACATTTACAGGAGTTATTTCAGCATGCAACATACGCAACAGGGAAAAGGGGAAATGTGGATGTAATAGACAGCAAACTTTGTTCTAACCTGCATCAACTGAACCAGCAAGAAGGATCTACCTCAAAAACTGCAAACTTTACTGTATTATTCTGTTTAATTATTATAGTTTTTAAATTTATTTACCTCAATGTAAATATATGTATTGTTTAATCAAATAGCCACACAAAATATCAACAGTTGATTCAATTTGAAATCAATTTCCCCCCAGATACCGCCTGTCCAGGTAGCCAGTTGAGGGTGTAAGTTTTATTTCAGGCAAAGTTGCATTATTATTCAAGCGATTTACGCTGTAAATCCAGTAAAACAGTGATGCATATAGCCCTGCATTACATTTCTATGACCCAGTGTGTCTGCCTCTTGCTCAGGTGGTGAATCTCCAGTCCAGTGAAGTACAGGACCGGGCGACACATGGTTAGAGGCATGAGCTGCAAGAATTGCAACAGTAGTGATAGAGATGTACCTCGATCATCTGGAAACAGGGGCCAGATACGAGAAAGTTTGCTGTATTGAGACTTTCATGAGGCATGCAATAAGGTAATACTCAGAGGGATAGTTAATAAGGTGATGGAGACAGTACATTAGTATGGACAGAGGATGGGATTCTGGATTAGTAGTGC
>NW_025167349.1:0-1692 GCF_004010195.1 Chiloscyllium plagiosum
AGCGTTTTTGACAAAGGATAACATTACAGCTGTACTGAGGGAGGATATTCCCAGAAATATATCCAGGGATGTTATTTGGGTGGAACTGAGAAATAAGAAAGGGATGATCACCTTATTGGGAGTGTATTATAGACCCCCTAATGGCCAATGGAAAATTGAGAAACAAATTTGTAAGGAGATTTCAGTTAACTGTACCAGAGAAGGTGCAAAACTTGACCTACTCTTGGGAAATAAGGCAGGGCAGGTGACTGAGTTGTCAATGGGGGAACACTTTGGGGCCAGAGACCATAACTCTATTAGTTTTAAAACAGTGATGGAAAAGGATAGATTGGATCTAAAGGCTGAAGATCTAAATTGGCGGAAAGCCAATTTTGATGGTATTAGGGATGAACTTTCAAAAGCTGATTGGGTGCAGATGTTCACAGGTTAAAAGGGACAGCTGGAAAATGGGAAGCCTTCAGAAATGAGAGGAGTGTCCAGAGACAGTATTTTCCTGTTAGGATGAAAGTAAAGGCTGCTTGGTGTCGGGAATGCTGGATAACTCGAGACATTGAGGGTTTGGTTAAAGAAAAAGGAGGAAACATATGTCAGGTATAGACAGGAGAAAGAGAGTGAATTCTGAGAAGATTATAAAGGCAGTAGAAGTATACTTAAGCGGAAAATCAGGAGGGCAAAAGGGGACATGAGATAGCTTTGGCAAATAGGGTTAGGGAGAATCAAAGGGTTTTTACAAATACATTAAGGACAAAAGGGTAACCAGGGAGCGAATAGAGCCTCTCAAAGATCAGCAATAAGGCCTTTGTGTGGAGCCACAGGAGATTTGGGGGGGGGGGGGGGAGAGAGAGAAGATAATAAACGAGTATTTTGCATCAATGTTTACTATGAGAAGGGCATGGAAGTCATATGCATAAAGGTAGATAAATTCCCAGGACTGATCAGGTGTACTCTAGAAGCTAGGAAAGTGATTGCTGGGCCCTTTGCCGAGATATTTGTATCTTCGATAGTCACAGGTGAAGTGCCAGAAGATTGGAGGTTGGCTAACGTGGTACCATTATTTAAGAAAGGTGGTAAGGACAAGCCAGGGAACTAGAGACCACTGAGCCTGATGTCAGTGATGGGCAAGTTGGTGGAGGGAATCCTGAGGGACAGGATGTACATGTATTTGGAAAGGCAAGGACTGATTAGGGATAGTCAACATGGCTTTGTGCATGGGAATTCATGTCTCACGAACTTGATAGAGTTTTTAGAAGAAGTAACAAAGAAGACTGATGAGGGCAGAGCCGTAGATGTGATCTATATGGACTTCAGGAAGGCGTTTGACAAGGTAGCTCATGATAGACTGGTTAGCAAGGTTAGATCTCATGGAATATAGGGAGAATTAGCCATTTGGATACAGAACTGACTTGAAGGTAGAAGACAGAAGATGGTGGTGGAGGGTTGCTTTTCCAGACTGGAGGCCTGTGACCAGTGGAATGCCACAAGGATCGGTGCTGGGTACGCGCTTCTTGTCATTTATAGAAATGATATGGATGTGAATGTAGGAGGTAGAGTTGGTAAGTTTGGAGATGACACCAAAATTGGAAGTGTAGTGGACAGCGAAGGAGGTTACTTCAGTATCCAACAGGAACTTGATAAGATGGGCCAACAGGCTGAGAAGTCGCAGGTGGAGTTTAATTCAGATAAATGCGAGGT
>NW_025167350.1:0-1692 GCF_004010195.1 Chiloscyllium plagiosum
ACACAGGGACAGGAGGGAGTCATTCAACTGCTCAAGACAGGGACACAGGGACAGGAGGGAGTCATTCCACTGCTCGAGACTGGGACACAGGAACAGGAGCGAGTCAGTCAACTGCTCGAGACTGGGACATAGGGACAGGAGGGAGTCAGTCAACCGCCCGAGTCTGGGACACATGTACAGGAGGGAGTCACTCATCTGCTCGAGACTGGGACACAGGAACGGGAGGCAGTCATTCAACTGCTGGCGACTCGGTCACAGGACCAGCAGGGAGTAACTCAACTGCACAAGACTGGGTAACAGGAACAGGAGGGAGTCAGTCACTCAATTACTCGATACAGGGACACAGGAATAGGAGGCAGTCACTCAACCGCTCGAGTCTGTGCTCGAGTCTGGGTCACAGGTACAGGATGGAGTCACTCAACTGCTCAAAACCGGGACACAGGAACAGAAGGCAGTCATTCAACCGCTCGAGTCTGGGACACAGGAACAGTTGGGAGTCACTCAAATGCTTGAGACTGGGACATAGTGACAGGAGGGAGTCAGTCAACCGCTCTAGACTGGGACAGAGGAACAGGAGGGAGTCACTCAACTGCTGGAGACTCGTTCACAGGAACAGCAGGAGTCACTCAAATGCTTGAGACTGGGACATAGTGACAGGAGGGAGTCAGTCAACTGCTCGAGACTGGGACACAGGGACAGGAGGGAGTCATTCAACTGCTCGAGACAGGGACACAGGGACAGGAGGGAGTCATTCAACTGCTCGAGACTGGGACACAGGAACAGAAGGCAGTCATTCAACCGCCCGAGTCTGGGACACAGGTACAGGAGGGAGTCACTCTTCTGCTCGAGACTGGGACACAGGAACGGGAGGGAGTCATTCAACTGCTCGAGACAGGGACACAGGGACAGGAGGGAGTCATTCAACTGCTCGAGACTGGGACACAGGAACAGAAGGCAGTCATTCAACCGGACGAGTCTGGGACACAGGTACAGGAGGGAGTCACTCATCTGCTCGAGACTGGGACACAGGAACGGGAGGCAGTCATTCAACTGCTGGCGACTCGGTCACAGGAACAGCAGGGAGAAACTCAACTGCACAAGACTGGGTAACAGTAACAGGAGGGAGTCAGTCAACTGCTCGATACTGGGACACAGGAACGGGAAGGAGTCACTCAACTGCTTGGGACTGTGTCCCACGAACAGGAGCGACTCAATTAACTGTGCGACACTTGGACATAGGGACAGGAGGGAGTCACTCAACTGCTCGAGATTGGGACACAGGAACAGGAGGGAGTCAGTCAACTGCTCGAGACTGGGAAACAGGAACAGGAGGGAGTCAGTCAATTGCTCGTCATTCAACAGCTCTAGACTGGGTCACAGGAAGAGGAGGCAGTCACTCAACCGCTCGAGACGGGGACACAGGAACAGGAGGGAGTCACTCAACTGCTCGATATTGGGACACTGGAAGAGGAAGTAGTCATTCAACTGCTCGAGATTGGGACACAGGAACAGGAGGCAGACATTCCACTGCACGAGACTGGAAATAGGGACAGGAGGGAGTCACTCAACTGCTCGAGAAGGGGACACAGGAACAGGAGGCAGTCAGTCAACCGCTCAAGACTGGGAAACAGGAACAGGAGGGAGTCAGTCAACTGCTGCAGACTCGTTCACAGGAACAGCAGGAGTCACTCA
>NW_025167351.1:0-1692 GCF_004010195.1 Chiloscyllium plagiosum
GATACACAACCAAAACCCAAGGCCAGAGATAGAGAGAAATGGGCAGAGATATTCACATTAAAGATAGAAACGGACAATTTATACATAAATAGAGCATGTTGCTGAAATATGAGAAAACACACAAGGGAGTGGGTCTATCTGGAGCAGTGAGACCTTGGCGGCTCAAGTCACAAGAATGAGAACATTGAATAAAGGCATTACCAGATCGGCTGACAAAATTTGTTCCACTAAATTCTGAATTTGCCTCACAGAACAAACACAGAAACTATATACTGGAACAAGTAGACAACCCAGCGCGGAGAGCAGCGCAGCTTATGCCAGTATATTGCTCAGTAAATAGGACTATCTGCCCAGCATGGGGAGCAGTGCAGACTATACCAGTGTTTTGCTCAGTTCGCTGGACTATCTGGCCAGCATGGAGAGCTGTGCAGACTTTGCCAGTGTATTGCTCAGTAAACTGGACTATCTGCCCAGCAGGGGGAGCTGAGCAGACTATCCCAGTGTTTTGCAATTACTGGGAATTGTTGTCATTTGTCTATTTCAGCTTCAGATATTGGCCGGGGACGAGATGGAGTCAGAGGAGTCAGAGGAAGGAAATGCAGTTTGTAACCAGAACAGAAGATGCTTTCAATATTTAGATAGCAAGTGCAGTGATACAACGAATCATGGTTCACAGGTGAAACTGAGCAAGTCAACATAGCAACCCATGAGTACCACTGCCAGAAGCAAGGAGGGAGAGAGTGAATTAATAATTTAGTAGTGGTTTGTCAAGTGAATATCTGGATTCAGAGTCTTCGCAGGAACAATAACAGTGGCAAGGACAGTAGAGTGAATGAAAGATCAGTATTACTGTCAAACATGATTTATAGAATTAACGACTGAACAGTGAGACTTACCAGGTACACCAACAAAAGCCAGGATTGGATAATAAAAATATTGTATAATGTAAAGTGCATATTTGATCCGCCACGATAATGACCTTCGATCATAATATGTAGAAAGATACCAAACATCCCAGCTTAAACTCCTGTCCATTCTTGGGACATTCCAGTCTAATGTTCTCAGATTGTGATCCATTGCTGTAACATTCCATTCTAATGTGCTCAGATTGTGATCCATTGCTGTAACATTCCAGTCTAAAGTTCTCAGATTGTGATTCATTGTTGAAACATTCCAGACTCTTGTGCTCAGACTCTGATCTCTCCCCCCATCTCTCTGGAACTGCTGATTCCTGTTAACACTGTCGGCAATGCTCCCATCATACTGTGGAGCCCATTTATCATTAAAAGATGGAAACCGTCCACTGGGATAATTGCAACCCATGGAGACTAACATTAATCACAGACACTGAACAAATAGGTCCAGCTAACCCCTTCCTGACATCACCTTACAAATCCCAATAAAAGGGAACATTTTCTCGGTATGGGTGGAATGGATGGGCGTTGCTGAGGGATGGACCATAAATCTTTCAATCTTCTTATTGTTTCTTCCATGTATGTGGGAGTAGTGCCAGAACACTTCAGGACTGTGTATATTACATACTGTTTATAAAGGGCGACAGTGAAAAAGTAACAGACCGGCTGCATAAGGTGACTGGTGGGGTAATTTCCAGAGCCAATAAACCAGTGTATATATTTATTGTCCATTTTCTTTGTGCAGTGTTGTCAAATTCTTCCTTAACCTTGGGACATC
>NW_025167352.1:0-1692 GCF_004010195.1 Chiloscyllium plagiosum
CAATGTATGGAGCATTCTCAGGCCACAGGATTAGTCCCTCACTGTATTGAATATCCTCAGGCAGCAGAATATTTAACACACACAGTATTGACTATCCTTCGGCCCAACGGTTATTCCCACACAGTATTGACTCTTCTCAGTCCACATGATTATTCACACACAGTATTGACCACCATACGGCCACAGTATTAATGAATGCACTGTCTTAAGCATTTACACATCACATGATTATTTCCACGATTCTCAGGCCACAGCAATGTTCACACACAGTATTGACCATTCACAGGGCAGAGGATTATTCACACACAGTATTGACTAGCACACGGCCACAGGATAAAGGAACACTCAGTCTTCAACTTTTGCAGGTCACAGGATTGTTCCAACACACAATTCACAATCCTCAGGCTACATGATTATTCACACACAGTATTGACCAGCCTACGGCCACAGGATTAATGAACACACTGTCTTGATCATTTACAGGTCACAGGATTATTCCCACACAGTATTGACCATCCTCAGGGAAGAGGAAAATTTACACAAAGTATCACCATGCTCAGGCCATGGATCATTCACACACAGTATTGACAATCCTCTAGCCACAGGATTTGTCCTACACAGTATTGACCATCCACAGGCACCAGGATTATTCTCACACTGTATTGACCATTCTCAGGCTACAGGATTATTCACACACAGTATTGACAATTCTACGTCTACAGGATTACTCACACACAGTATTGACCATTCACAGTACACAGGATAATTCACACACAGTATTGACAATCCTCGGGTAGCAAAATTATTCACACACATTATTGACCAGCCTCAGGCCACAGGATTATTTACACACTGTGTTGACAGTACAGAGGCCACAGGAGTATTCACACACAATAGTCAACATTCTCAGCCCACAGGATTATTCCCACACAGTATTGATGAACATACGGCCACAGGATTAATAAACACATTGCCTTGACCATTCAGTACAAACAGTACTGAACATGCACAGGCCACACTTTATTAACACCCAGTATTGACCATCCACAGGCCACAGGATTACTATCACACAGCATTGACCATCCACAGGCCACAGGATTACTATCACACAGCATTAACCATCCACAGCCCACATTATTATTCACTCACAGTATTGACCATCCTTAGGCAAAGGGTTATACACACACAGTACTGACGATTCACAGCCCATAGCATTATTCACACACAGTATTGACTGCCCTCAGGCTCCATTATTATTCACTATCCTTCGTCCACAGGATTACTCACACACAGTATTGATCATCCTCAGGTCAAGGGTTATTCATACACAGTATTGACCATCCTAAGATCATAAGATCATTCACACACTATATTGACCAACCGGAGGCCACAGGTTTAATGAACACATTCTCTTTACCAATTAACAGGTCACAGGAATATTCCCACACAGCACTGACAATCCACAGGGGACAGGATTATTCACACACAGTATTGAACATCCTCAAGTTCAGGATTACTCTGACACACTATTGACCATTCACAGTCCACAGGATTGTTCACACATAGTATTGTTCATACGCAGTCCAAGGATTAGTCATTATTGATGATTCACAGGCCAGAGGTTTATTCACACACTGTATTGACTAAACACAAGCCACAGGAGTGTTCACACACAATGTTCAATATTCTCAG
>NW_025167353.1:0-1692 GCF_004010195.1 Chiloscyllium plagiosum
TCTCTGACACACTCTGAGGCACAGTATGACATACTGTGGCACTCTTTGAGACACACTATGTCACTCTCTGCCCCTTTCTGAGACACACTGTGACACACTCTGACAGACCGTCATACACTGAGATATACTGTGACATTCTCTGACTCTCTCTGAGGCACACTGTGATACTCTCTGACAGACTGTGACACTCTGAAACACTCTCTGAGAGACTGTGACAGACTGTGACACTCTCTGAGACACACTGTGACACTCTCTAACATTCTCTGAAACACACTTTGACACTCTCTGACACAGGCAGAGACACACTATGACACTCTCTGACAGACTGGAACACAATGTGACACTCTCTGACACTCTGAAACACGCTGTGACACTCTCTGACACGGGCAGAGACACAATGTGACACTCTCCGACACTCTCCAAAACACTATGACACTCTCTGAGACAGACTGTGACACTCTCTGACACTCTCTCTGAATACTGTGACACTTTTTAGCACATCTGAAACACTCTGTGACACTCCCTGACAAACGGTGACACACTGTGACACTCTGAGACAGACTGTGGCATTTTCTGACTCTCCCTGACTCTCTGACACACAATGTGACACTCTCCGACTCTCTGAGGCACACTGTGACAGACTGTGCCACACTGAAACACTATCTGAATCTCTCTGCCACTCTGAGACACACTGTGACACTCTCTGACACTCACTGAAACACACTGTTACACTCTCTGAGAGACTGTGAGACACTGTGCCGCTCTCTGAGACACACTGTGACACACACTGACTCTCTCTGACACTCTCTGAGGCACAGTATGACATACTTTGACACTCTCTGAGACACACTGTCACACGCTTTGACTCTCTCTGACACTCTCTCAGACACACTGTAACACTCTCTGACACTTTGAGACACACTGTGACACTCTCTGACACTTTCTGATCATATCTGTCACTCTCTGAGATACACTGTGACACTCGCTGACAGATTGTGATACTTTATGACTTTCTCTGAATCTCTGAGACACACTGTGACACTCTCTATCTCTCTATGAAACACACTGTGACAATCTCTGAGACAGGCAGAGACACACTGTGACACTCTCTGACACTTTCTGATCATATCTGAAAATCTCTGACATACTGTGACACACTCTGACACACGCTGCCGCTCTCAGAGACACATTGTGACACTTTCTGACCCTCTCTGAGACACACTGTGACACACACTGACTCTCTCTGACACTCTCTGAGGCACAGTATGACATACTGTGGCACTCTTTGAGACACACTATGTCACTCTCTGCCCCTCTCTGAGACACACTGTGACACTCTCTGACAGACTGTGACACACTGAAACACTCTCTGAGAGACTGTGACACTCTCTGAGACACACTGTGACACTCTCTGACATTCTCTGAAACACACTGTGACACTCTCTGACACAGGCAGAGACACATTATGACACTCTCTGACAGACTGTGACACAATGTGACACTCTGACACTCTCTGAAAAACACTGTGACACTCTCTGACACAGGCAGAGACACACTATGACACTCTCTGACAGACTGTGACACAATGTGACACTCTGACACTCTCTGAAACACGCTGTGACACTCTCTGACACGGGCAGAGACACAATGTGACACTCCCTGACACTCTCCAACACACTATGACACTCTCTG
>NW_025167354.1:0-1692 GCF_004010195.1 Chiloscyllium plagiosum
CTCATTTTTAGGTATGCCTGCTCCTCCTATCATTCCAGTAAATCTCCTTTGCTCTCTCTTCAGGGCTTTAACATCCTTGAGCATCAATTCCTCGCTTTTGCACTGTTTTTATTCACTTCCAAGACATGAGCTTCACTGGTTTATAAGCATTTATTGTCCATTCCTAGTTGCCCTTAGGAAAGTAGTGGTGAGCTGCCTTTTTGAACCACTGCAGTCCACATACTGTAGGTTGACCCACAATTCCCTTAGGGAGGGAATTCCAGAATTATGACCCAGTGACAGTAAAGGAACAGCAATATATTTCCAAGCCAGGTTGGTGAGTGGCTTGGAAGAAACTTTGGAAGTTGTGGTGTTTCTATGTATCCGCTTCCCTTATCCCTCTGGATGGAAGTAGTCATGAGTCTGGAATGTGATATCTAATGATGTGTGAATAATTTCTGCAGTGCATCCTGTAGATAGTACATACTGCTGCTATTGAGCGTTGGTGGTAGAGGGACTGGATTCTTGGGAATGTGACACCAATTCAGGAGGCCGCTTTGTCCTGAATGGTGTTAAGCTTCTTGAGTGTTGTTGGAGCTGCACCCATCCAGGCAAGTGAGAAATATTCCATCACACTCCTGACTTGTAGATGGTGGACTGGCTTTGGGGATTCAGGAGGTAAGTTACTCAATGCAGTATTTCTAGCCTCTGGCCTGCTCTTGTGGCTACTGTGTTTATGTGGTGAGTCCAGTTGATTTTCTTGTCAATGGTAACTCTTAGGGTGTTGATAGTGGGGGGTTCTGTGATGGTAATGAATGTCAAGGGGTGGTGCTAGGTTCTCTTTTATTGGACATAGTCATAGCCTGGCATATGTGTGGCGTGAATGTTGCTTGTCACTTGTTAGTCCAAGCCTGGATACTGTCCAGATCTTGTTGCGTTGGAACATGGACTGCTTCAGTGTCTGAGGAGTTGCAATGCTGCTCAACATTGTGCAATCTTCGGCAAACATCCCCACTTCTGACCTTATGATGGAGGGAAGGTCATTGATGAAGCATCTGAAGATGGTTGATATCTCGCAAAGATGTCCTGGTGCTGAGATGGCTGACTTCCAACAACCATCACCATCTTCATATGTGCCAGGTGTGATTCCAACCAGTGAAGAGTTTGCCCCTGATACACATTGAATCCAATTTTGCTCGGGCTCCTCAACAATTGGATGCTGCCTTGATGTCAAGTGGTGCCACTCTCACCTCACCTCTGGAATACAGTTCTTTTGTCCATTTTGGAACCAATACTGGGCATCACTGAATGGATTATTTCTGTGCAGGGCCTGCTTGATAGCACCGTTGATGATGCCTTCCATCGCTTTACTGATAATCAAGAGAAGACTGATAAGGTGGTAATTGGCCAGGTTGGATTTATCCTCCTTTTTGTATATACAGCACATTACTGAGAAATTTTCTATATTGTTAGGTAGATACCAGTGCTGTAACTGTACTAGAACAGCTTGGCTAGGGGAGCGGCAAGTTCTGGAGTGCAAGTATTCAGTATTATTGCCTGAATGGTGTCAAGGTCCATAGCCATTGCAATACCCAGTATCGCCAACCATTTCTTGATATCATGTGGACTGAATCAAATTAGCTGAAGACTGGTATCTGTGATACTGTGACCACTGGAGGAGGCCAAAATGGGTCATCTATTCAATACTTCTGG
>NW_025167355.1:0-1692 GCF_004010195.1 Chiloscyllium plagiosum
AGTTAGAACCGGGCAGTGCAGGATTCCCGGACTATGAGGTTGGAAGCTGTGGGTGGGAGATCTCCTAAGATGATGAGGTCCTGTATGGTCTGGGAGATGATGGTTTGGTGATGGGGCGGTGGGGTCATGGTCGAGGGGGCAGGAGGAAGAGGTGTGCTCGAGTTGGCGTTTGGATTCAGAGGTGTAGAGGTCAGTGCGCCAGATTACCACTGCGCCCCCTTTATCCGCTGATTTAATGGTGAGGTTGGGATTGGAGCAGAGGGATTGGAGGGCTGCGCGTTGTGAGGGTGAGAGGTTAGAGTGGGGGAGTGGGTAGACAGGTTGAGGCGGTTAATGTCCCGGCGGCAGTTGGAAGTGAAGAGTTCGAGGTCAGGTAATAGGCCAGCGCGGGTCGTCCAGGTGGATGCAGTGTGTTGGAGGTGGGCGAAGGGGTCCTCGGAAGGTGGGCGGGAGTCTGATTGTGAAAGTTAGCTCAGAGGCGGAGGCGATGGAAGAATTGTTCGACGTCACAGCGTGTATTAAATTCATCGATGCGTGGGAGTCACCTTCATCCCCCTCCGTCCTTGCATCAATGAAGACATATTCGATCAAGTGAATGCGTTAAGCAGTACAGGGGTGCACTACTAAAGGAAAAGATAAAGCAGAGGGCAATTTGAGACATGAGAACAGTTTGGCTTATAGGGTCAAGTATAATCTGAAGAGAATCTCTATCTGTGTTAATGACAAAAGAACAACTAGAGCCAGGACCTGTTAAAGGTAAATGCGATCATCTCTGACTGGAAACAGAGGAACTTGGTGGGATCCTAAGCAAATATTCCTCAAAAGTATTTACTGTGGAGAAGACATAGATGCGAGGGAACTCAAGGGATGTAATAGTCATGTCTTGAAAAAAGTCCACAGTGCAGAAGAAGAGGCGTGGGCAGTTTTATAATGCATAAATTTAGATCAATCCGAACGAACCTATCAAATGTACCTCAGGACATAGAGGGATTGAAATTCCAGCGCTCAGAAGAGAGCTGTTTGTAACATTGTTAATGATGGATGAGCTGCCAGAAGACTGGATGGTGGCGAACGGTTTGTTATTTTGTGAGAGAGGTCGCAAAGAAAATACAGTAAACTATAGACCAGTGAACCTAATGTCAATGGTGGATACGTTATTCGAAGGGGGTTCTGAGAGACATGATCCACATGGATTTGGAAATGTAAGGTCTGTTTAGGGTTCGTCAGTACGGCTTAGTCCATGGGAAACTGAGTCTCATAGAATTGATTAAGCTTTGTGAAGTGGTGACCATAAGATAAATAAAACCAGACGAATATAGGTATAGTCTAGATGTAGGTTTGCTCGCTGAGGTGAAGGTTCAATTTCAGTTGTTTCGTCACTAATCTAGGTTACTTTTTCAGGAAGTGTCTGAATGGATCACTGGTAGTGTAGCACGCTTTGCATTTATATGTTTGTGTTTCCCAGGGTTGGTGATGTCATTCGTTGTGGTAACATAATTTTCTATGGTTATGTCTTTTCCTGTTTTTTTTTTATCAGGCGTTATTAAGTGGGATCCAAGTCAATGTATTTGTTGGTAGATTTCCAGTTGGAATGCCATGTTTCTAGGAATTATCGTGCGTGTCTCTGTTTGGCTTGTCCTAGAATGGCTGTCCAAGTCTAAGTGGTGTCCTACTTCATCCATATGTAAGGAT
>NW_025167356.1:0-1692 GCF_004010195.1 Chiloscyllium plagiosum
AATATTTCCCAGTTTCAGGAAAATGGTAGTGTGCTAGTGTGTAACACATAAGAGTGACTTGACTCACCTTAATGATATTAAAACAAAAACAACTTCTAAACACGTCTCGTTATAAATACAATTTCGAGCAAAAAAACATTTTTACCCTCAGGCGTTATCTTGACCGTTTTCTGAACTGTACCACTTTCCTTATTATGCATGTTTCTCTTAAACTTTGTCTGTGACTGTTTCTGTCTGTAACAGTTACACAGTCTCCCACTCAGTTGGCAGGACGGCAGGTTTGTGATGTAGAGGCAGAGCAACAGCGCAGGTTCAGTTCCTGACAGTGACAGAGATTACCATGAAGGGGACACGGTCTCAGCCTCACCCCATCACCCGAGATGTGATGATCCTCAGGATAAACCACCATGAGTGGTCTTTCTAATGAGAGTTTTTGGGACTGTATTCTATCAGTGTTAGCATTTTAATTTAAAAAAATATTTAAGAAGAGATTTTTAATATTATAATTAACCAATAACAACACAACTCAAGTAACTGAAAAAAGTTACATCCAATGTCATGTACATACAAAACAAATTAAAACACTACACAGACAGAAGAAAAAACAAAACTAAACAAAAAATAATGAATAAATAATACAGCTCAGCATAACAAAAGGACAACTCTTGTTCATCAAGAGCATTAACTGATGCACATTTTTATGTTCATAGTTCTTCCTCTCTGGGGGTGGGGGAGTTCAGACATCCAACGCAACAGAATATTTTTCCTAGCATGGAAAGTACAGAATGACAGGATATACATTTTTTCCCATATTCATCTTTGGAAAGTACCCTGGGCAGGCCCAGGAAAACAGAAACCAAGTCCATCTCCAATTCAGTCCCCAATACACACTCTATCACATCTGACACAGTGCTCCAATATAGATGAAGTCTGCAGCAGGACCACAAGCAATGCGTAAGAGTGCCTGCAGGCATTCTGCATTTAGGACATGCTGAAGATAATCCCACTTTGCATTTTGAGAGACGATTTGGGGTCAGATAGACGCTACGAAGAATTTTCAACTGCATGGAATGGGTCCTATTACAGATCAAAATCCTTCGATCATTGTCACAAATATCCTCCCACGTCTCTGAGGTGTTCTGAACCCCAACTCTCTCTCGCAGATATCACAACCCTTCACAGTCTCATCTGAGGGGACACTCTCCAACTAATGATAAAGGGTACTGACAGAGAGTGTATTCTTAGCAACAAGCGCCCTATTCCCTTTATCGGATCTGTAAAAGTGTGGTAAAAGTGTGTGTTTTTTTTAAATCAAATCTCTGATCTGGAAAAAAAAAACAGAAGAGATCTCTACTAGGTAGTCCATACGTACGAGTTATTTGATCAAATGATATCATTGTTTCTCCATCAAATAACACGTGGTGGCTCATTTGTGAGCATTGTTGCCTCACAGCACCAGGGTTTCGGCTTTGGTTCTGGCCTTGGGTGACTGGCTGTGTGAAGTTAACTTTCTCGCCGTGTCTGTGTGGGTTTCATCCCACAGTACAAAGATGTGCATGTTCGATAAATTGGTGATTGATGAATCACCCATAGTGTTCAGGGATGTGTAGGTTTGGGCATTAGTCAGGGTAAATATGGGATGGTAGGGGAATGCGTCTCTGTGGGTTACTCTTCAGAAGGTCGAAGTGGACT
>NW_025167357.1:0-1692 GCF_004010195.1 Chiloscyllium plagiosum
ATATGCAGGGGTGAGGGGAGAGGGCATAAAGGATCCATGTGTAAAGTTATTCGTAACACAATAACACTTATCCCATACTTTTATACACAATGCTACTTTAGCGTGTTGGCTTATTTACCTTTCCTGTATAAATGGTGAAAACTCTTGAATCCCCAGTTCTCAGAATTGGTCACAATGCATGGACATCTCCAGAATAACAGCTGCATCTAAACTGCTTCATAATATTTAAAGTTATCATTTCGTTTGCCTTTTTGAAAAGTTAGAAAGGAATTCAGGGATGGCAGCTGGAGACCAGGATGGCTGTAGGGTACAAAAGACGTTACAGAGATAGGAAGGTGTGTGAAGGCTGGGTATATTCCAGGGACATATATTGTTCTATGGGCTGTCAGAGATTATAAATACAAGGATAGTTATAGTTTTTGTTTGAAGTAAAAAACGGAACTGGACCAGCCAAATCAATATTTTGCGTACACGAGGATTGTGGACAGAAATCCTCCATGAAATCTGACGAAAATTATACTTGGACAATTTATGACATGACTTAGCTGTTTGCTTGTCTCCACTAGAAAGGGGCATGACAATCACGTACATGAGGCCGATAAATTTAGCCGACACTATGAAAAAGGAAGCGAATTATTCATCTGCACAGCTTATGGTCAATGTTGTGCCTTCCATTCTTAGCAGCTGATATGACTATTTCTTTGTATTTTCAGTTGTAACATCTCAGGAAGTGATCACTTATTCTGATCTGCCGCTCTGTTGAGTTGACCGTTGGTCAAGTAATGACATCTGGGAGTTTTTGTTGTGGCGAGGAAGTTCTGTTGTAATTTTTTCAGTTCAGAATCACATCGAAACCTAATTACAGAATAGGAAACTACATTCCGAACTGAACAAGCCATAGCGCTTAAGGGTATTCATACTTACCCACAACCATTCTGGAAAGCATGTCTCACAATGAGATCAGAATGTTGCCAAATTCCGTCTCTTGTCTGAATGTGGTCGGCTGATCTCACCTATATTGGAACTGAGCTCCAAAGTTCGATCATGAAGACTAAACACTCTCTCATCAGCCTGTGCAGAATCAGCCCCAGTACCTATTCCAGTACGTAGTTCTACAGTCAGAACAGACGGATTCAAGACTCAACAATGTGCCTTCGCATTTGCAGCTCTTTAGCATTTTTCTTGAAATTGACAGCCAAAAGGTGAATTTCAGATTCTTCCCTCTGTGCCTTCAAATTGCCAATCTCTATAACATGTTTTTATGTTCGATAACTCATTCTTCCTCTGTACATTCTATAACCTCTACAAACATTCATGCATTTACAGCATCCTCCAAACCTGCAGAGCGCCCGTTTCAAATACCCCTTGATCCTGTGGGAGAATCTCACAGGTGTACGGGCAGATTGTTTTTTTGGAAGCGGTTAGAGCTAGCAAAGCACGTCTGGGTGGAGGATGTTGAGACGGAGTCCTTGCAAAAAACAGAAAGGAAAGCTTACAATGGTGCTGCAGGAAATTAATAGGAGGAGGTTCTGCTGAAAAGGATGTGACTTTTCTTGCAGAATCTAACAGAGGGTTGAAGCAGCTGCTGGAGGTTTCAGAGACTGGGAGATTTGAAGGGGCACATGAATATTCGAGATACCTGGAAGAGATAACAAAGTTAGGGATTGCTGGAAATGTTTCTGCATATCGGGA
>NW_025167358.1:0-1692 GCF_004010195.1 Chiloscyllium plagiosum
GATGAGAATGGTTGACTGCTTCCAAATGAAGAGGACGTGGTTGCTGCCAAGACAGTGCACATACACCAACATGATGTACTGTATATGGACACAGTTTAATATTAGTGCAGTGAGATACGGAGGGTCCAACCACAAGAATGCAAACATAAAAGAAAGACATTGCTAGATTAGCTGAAATAGTTACTTACATCAGGTTCTTAATCTCACTTACAGAACCAGCCTGTGTACCAGAAATCCCGAGGAGATATCTATTCAGCACTGAGCACTGCGTTGAGCAAGCTCTACTTGATCCACACCATCAGTCTACTCAGTGTGCAACAATGTGCAGATCATGGCCGTGCACTGATCTATAAACCCGGACTAGATATCTGTCCAGCAAAGAGACGTTTGCAGACCACATCCATGCATTGACCTATAACACGGGGTGAGATATCTGACCTGCACAGAGAGCTATGCAGACCACAGGAGTACATTGGACCATAAATTCAAACTCGATATCCGCCCAGTACGGGGTGCTGTGCAGACTACAACACTGCATTCATCGAGAAACACGACTAGATATAGAGTCATAGAGATGAACAGCATGGAAACAGACACTTCGGTCCAACCCGTCCATGCCGACTAGATATCGAAACCGAATCTATTCCCACCTGCCATCACCCCACCCATATCCCTCCAAAAACTTCATAGTCATATACCCATCCAAATTACATTTAAATGTTGCAATTGTATCAGCCTTCTCGTACCAGGAGCTATGCAGACCACAGCACTCCACTGACCTAAAAATGTGGACTAGATATCTGTCCAGCACAGGCAAATATGCAAACCAACGCAGTACAGATGTATCCAGGTATTTTGGAAGAGTTTGAGACGAATGTTATTACATTTTATTGATGTACTGTTCCAAATTATAGTGAGAATTGATTGTAATTTCTGGAAACAAGACGATTGGTAGTTTTCGGGGCAGCAATGGGTGTGTTGGATTGATACCGACATGGTACTTCAGACGAAACTGATGTATTCTGATGAACATGTACACACACGTAGTCCCATTTCCCTGCAGGTAGCCCATATCCACTGTAACATTGCCTATCCATGTACTTGTCCAAATGCCTTTGCAATGTTGTTAACAGACCCGTCTCAACCACTTCCGCTCGTAGCTCATTCTGTATGAATACAACCTTCTGTATAAAAACGTTGTCCCTCACGTTCCCTTTTCTCCTTTCCTCTCGAACTTTACACTGATGCTTTCACATCCTCGCTTTCCCAATCCTGGGGAAAAAAAAAAGTTTATGTTCATTCACCATATACATGCCTTTTATGACCTTATACTCATCCATAAAATCCACCTCTATAAGAGACACCACAGTCTCCTTTGCTGTAATGAAACAAATACCTACCTTGTCCGAACTCTACCTGTATATCAGACTGTTGACTTAAGGCAACATCCTTGTAAATTTATTCTTCACCTTTTCCAGTTTAATATCATCATTCCCTTAGCAATTAGGAAATAAGAGGGCAGGTGAACACACTGTTGCAGTGAAAGCACTTTAATACCAGTGACCATAATTCTGTTAGCTTGAAAATAGTTTTGGAAAAGGACAGTGCCGATCCAAAAGTTAATATAACAAATTGGGTTCAAAGTTTATGAGAAGATTGGTAGCTCGGGTGCTCGTCGCTGTGGTTCTGTTC
>NW_025167359.1:0-1692 GCF_004010195.1 Chiloscyllium plagiosum
TTCCAGCATCTGCAGTCATTGTTTTTACCAGGAATCAGTGTCTGGCTATCTGCACAATCAGTAAGAATCAGTGCAATATTTCTGTTAATGCTTGGAACTGGTATAATAGTTTATGAAATTCTACATCATTTGCTGAAGGAATTCATCTTGGTAGGTCTTTGTATCCAAAAAAGGCAATGTTATTAATATTACGCACATTGGCCACAACAGCACCTCGCAGCAAGGCTTCAATTCGGGCAGCCTTCATACATTCGAGATCCTCACAGTTAGCAATTCTGGTACACATTGTGGACCTCAGATATTAAACAAAAAGTTGCATGCAAACAAATACAATGAAAGCAATGTATTCTTGTCTCATATTCAGATATTTGTGATGATAAAACTGGCTAACATTAAATTCATTTTTTTCAGTTGGTTTTAAGCAAACTTGACTTTCTGTATGTAATAACATTCCATTTGTTTGTTCAACAGTCGACATCAGGCTAAATGAGTGAATCATAGAGTTTTTATGGCAAACATAGAAACCATTTGGCCCATTGTGTTAGTACTAGTTTTCCGTGTTTTTGACTTTTTTCCACTCTTTAGATAAGTATCCGATTCCCTTTGAAAGTAGTAGTTGAATCCACCTCCACCACTCCCTCAGACAATACATTCCTGACCCTAACCTCTTGCTCCAGAAGAAATAAGGATGGAAAGACTAGGAGCAGGAGTAGACAATTCAGCTGGCTCCACATGAACATTTAACCCATTGTTAATTAAAAACCTATCCACCTTGTCTTTAAATTTATTCAGTGGCCCATGTCCACCACAATCTGGGACTGTGAAATCTACAGATTCGTGATCATTGAAAGAAGTAATTCCTTCTCATTTCTGTTTACAATCTGCTACCCAGCAGCTGAAAAGTATGGCCTCTTATTCGAGATTGGCCCAGAGGAGAAAACATCTTTTCAATATCCACTTCATCAATCCCCTTCAGCATCTTGCCAACCTTCAAATTCTCACAAGTATAGGTCTAAACTGCTAAATCTCTCCTCCTAAAACAAACTTTTCATCTCTGGATTAATTTAGCAAATCTTCACAAAACTGACTCCAATGTTTTTCCTCATGTTACATCAGAGGAAATAAAGAAAAACTATCAACCCTGTCTAATCGTGTTCATATCTTGAAAACTTAAATCAGATCATCCCTTTACCTTGCATATACTTGAGAAAACCCATCTAATGCCTCTTCATAACTGAACCCCTGAAGTCCAGGTATCATTCTTGCAAATCTATATTGTATTCCCTCCAATGTCAATATATCCTTCCTAAAGTTGGGTGCCCAGATCTGCTCACAGTTCTCCAAGTGGGGTCCAACCAGGGTTTTGTATAATTGCAGCATCCTTGTACTCCAGTCCTCTAGATACAAAGACCAGCATTCCATTAGTTTTCTTGATTATATTCTGCACCTGTTCATGACATTTTAAAGATCTGTGCACCTGAAACCCAAGTATCTTTGAACAACCACTGTATTTAACTTTGTACCATCTTGAAAGTACACTGATCTATCCTTTCTTAGTCCAAAATGGATAACTCACACTTACTTATATTGACATTCCTCGTCACCCTACACCAGCAAACATTCCTCGTCACAATGGACGTTTCCGCACTCTACACCAGTATCCCCCACAAGGATGGCATCGCAGCAACAGCC
>NW_025167360.1:0-1692 GCF_004010195.1 Chiloscyllium plagiosum
TTCATTTCCTTCTCTACATTTTCAAATGTAATGGGAATAGCTTCGACATCTCTGCTGTCAACTTTATGCAATGTTTGGATGTATTTATACAGATCCCGGCAAGGCATTTGGCGACTACATTTGGGTTGGAACAACATCTCTATCCTCCTCACTAAACCTACCTTCCACATTCATCTCCATTGATTTCAGTCAACTCTGTTGCGTGAGTGCAAATTTCTGAATTTGAAACTCTCTCTCGCTTTCTCCTCTCTCATTTTCCCCTTCTTATCTCTTTCCCCCCCTTTCCATGCTCTCTCTCTCTCTCGCCAGTGGTTCTCCTGGGGCCTTCCAATAATTTTGTATTTTTTTTTGCAAAAGCGATTTTTCCTTTTCTTTTTATTATGCCAGGGCAAGTCATATTCTCCTCTTCCCTCTTCTTGAAACCGTCATTAAAATTGTTTTGTTTCCTTTTTATGTTCAAGCTGCATCATCTGCAATTAAATTCTCGTCACTTCCAAAGATTCTTTAACATTTCCAGCAAATGTTAGGATCGAGCAATTGCGGTAATTACGTTTCCACTTCTCACAGCTGAAGGCAACTATGACTCTCGTTTGATTGCAATTTCCAGCAGGTTTGCCTTGGTCATCTTTTGTAAGCCCCAAAGTCACTTCTTCTAATCCAGAAAACTCAAAGTGACTCAACGACCTAATACTGCACCAAGTGCTGTTTTAAGCAACTGAATTCAACACCTGGAATTAAAGGCATTAAAACACTGCACTCGTTTCTCTATTTTTGTAATATTGTATCAACTAATACTTAACTTTTCAATGCGTCCTTTCTCTACGTCCTTTGCGTCAAAGGAATTTACTTTTACAATCCTAGGCCCCTTGCCACCTGAGATTACACCAAGCAACTGTATACAATTTTCGCTGCAGTGCTATACTTCTGTATTAGAATACGCATGACTATAATAGCTAAATTAAAAATGGATCATTCACCTTCATATCGAAAAGGGATTGTTGTGCGAGAATTGTTATGAAAGTGTCGGTGTGGACTGTAAAGACAGAGGGAAAGATCGTAAAGACTGACTCAAAGCAGAGGCTGTGCTAAAACAATTGAAAATGTCAGACTTGTTTGAAACAAATACCTGGCGTTGCGTTGACATTGAACAAAAACAAAATCAAATTCGGCCAATCTGTTTAAACTACGCCCCAGTTAAGAAAATCCAATCGAATTTGAATTTGATTGTTTGATAACATTAAACCAATGAAATGAACCGATGCTTTGAGGTGTAATGCCGAATGTTCTTAACTTTTAGGAAGAATGGCACACAACACCAACAAAACAGACTGTTAGCTGAAAAGTTCTCTGAAAGATATCGGTCCATAATTAAAGTTGTGCAGCAGGCGACCGAAGAAAAGACGAAAACAGAAAATGCAGACGAGAATCGACAGAGGAACATCTACCAAGAATAATGGATAGCTGTCTGGATTTTGAAACTTTAGAGTTAATTTTCCTAAATCATAATTGGTTATTTTTAGCGGACCAGTACCATGGAATGGCACTTAAAGAAAGGGCTATAAGTAAGAATTTGGAAACAGGTTGTGGTTTTAATTTTCTCTGTTGGACTGAAAGAATACAAGTGCTAATTTTTTACTTTAAAATATGAAATCTGGGATGGTTCTTTGCCTCTCGAAATTTAAAAGATTGTGC
>NW_025167361.1:0-1692 GCF_004010195.1 Chiloscyllium plagiosum
CTTTGTGTAAGTACAAATCTCCTGCTGTTGGTGGCCCACAGCACCTCATGGATGCCCAGTCTTCAGTTGCTCAAACTGTTCAAAGTCTGTCCCATTGAGCACAGTATGAAGGGCGGCCCTTTGTCTCCAAAGAAGCTCTAGCAAGCTCACTCTTACCAATAAAGTCATGGACAGATGTATCTGCAGCTGACAGATTGGTAAGGATGAGATCAGGTATGTTTTTCCCTCTTGCTGGTTCCCTCACCACCTGCAGCAGACCCAGTCTAGCAGCAATGTCCTTTAGGACCCGACCAGCTCGATCAGTAGTCCTGCTGCTGATCCACTCTTGGGGGTGATCATTGAAATCCCCTACTCAGAGAATATTTGGTGCTTTTGCCATCCTCATTGTTTCCTCATCATATTGTTCAACACGGAGGAGTACTGGTTCATCAGCTGTGGGAAGATGGTACATGGTAATCAGCAGGAGGTTTCCTTACCCATGTTTAACCTGAAGCCATAAGTCTTCACAAGATCAAGTGTCAATGTTCAGGAATCGCAGAGAAACTCCCTTCGCGTTGGTACCACTGTACTGCCACCTCTACTAAGTCTATCCTGCGGCTGGGACAAGGCACAACCAGGAATGTGATTGTGGTGTCAGTGTCATTGCCTGTGAGGTATGATTGCATGAGCATGACTACGTCAGCCTGTTACTTATCTAGTCTGTGAGGCAGCTCTCCTAATTTTGGCACTAGCGCCCAGATCTTAGTGAGTAGACTTTTGAAAGTCCCACAAGGCTGTTTCTGCCATTTCCTTTTCCGGCACTTAGTGTGATGTTTGCTGATCCATCCAGTTTCATTTGTTTGAGATTTCGTAGCAAATGGTACATCTGAATGGCTTGTTAGGTTATTTTGAGAGTGCAATTGAGAGTCAACCATATTGCTATGGATCTGAAGTCACACATAGGCCAAACCAGGTGGAGATAGTAGATTGTCTTCCCTGAAGCATATGGTCTTTTCTGACAATCTACAATGGAATCAATGGCATTAGCAGATTCTTAATTTCAGATGTTTTTAAAGTGATTGATTTCAAAAGCCCGCTATTTGCCATGGTGAGATTCGAACCTGGGTGCCAGGACATTAACTGAGTTTATGGATTAACTGTCACGTGGAGGCCAATCAAGATGAAGATGGCAGATTTAATTTCCTGAAGGACACTGAGGAAGTTGATGTGTTTTTCTGACAATCCACAATGGTTTCATTCTCACTATTAGGTCCTTACTTCTAGATTTATTGAATTCAAATTCCACCATCTGCCGCAGGATTCAAAGCTGTGTCCCCAGATCATTTTCTGAGTCTCTGCATTAATAGTCTAACGATAATACCAGTAGGCCATCGCCTTCCCTGACAGTTTATCCAGGTCAGGTCATGAAATAATGAAAACATTTCTTTCCTACTGTCTATCCCTGCACTGTTGCACTATTTAGCCTCGAGATAATAAGCTTCAGTTTACGGGCTCAAAAGTGAGCTGAAATCTATAATTCACTTCACCAAAACGCAATTTCCCCAAATGAAGTTAATAATTTTGAGCAGGTCGAGTCCTTTTTTGTTTTCTCATTAATTTACTTTATTTTAACCTTGTTAACAGCATGCATGGATTCTTAACAATTTTCTCGAATGCAGATCTGAATTTGCTCTGAGCTACTGCGGTAACAAA
>NW_025167362.1:0-1692 GCF_004010195.1 Chiloscyllium plagiosum
ATCACCACAGAAACACACGTGCATACGCGCGTACGCACGCACACACACACACACACACACACACACACACACACAGTAATTCTCGATTGTTATCCAAGAGGGTTCCCATTTTCTACGAAAATAGATGTATTCCAGAACTTCATCACAGAGTTCTTAACTGGATTGTTTCTGTTCAGTTTGGATTCTAATTTTGATTCCTGATTCGGAACATCCACATGGACAATTTTCCTCAACCCATGTGCTATGTCCTGCTCACAAAAACTGCATTTGATTCCAATACCGTATGTTGTTTGATACAGGAACCTTTCTGTGTCGGGGGGATTGAGTCTTGAGTCCGACCCATGTGTGTGAATGTCCTGTTTATCTGACATCCAGGATTGTTTAATGAAGCTTTGATGTTTGGAAATCCCGATCTGTGCATTTTACAGTCCCTTAGTAGAACTGTATTTATTTTCAGTCAAGTACTCCTTTAATCTGGATTTTATTAATTGATTCAACATCATTGTCCATAACCTTGGACACAAATCGGGAGAGTTGAAGTGATGGGGTCACCAAATATTTGGACAGTTTGGCAATTATGACCAGGACTTGGGCCTAGGGAGGTGAAGACGTTTTACTGTGATCGTACAGGAGGTATGGACAGCATGAAGCATCTCCAAAATGATAACGGATGAATGTGGCAATTCACAGATATTCTGGGCGAGCAGAGCGAAATAGGCAGACACACTGAATAAGGAACAGAGAGTGACAGAAGGATTTTGAGATTTCCAAAAGGCATCTGCTCAAGTCAGTCTTGATCTAAAAACTGAGTATACTATTGGTGAAACTAGTTAAAAGTAAATTGTGAAGTGGAAGTAAGCTGCTGTCAAACAGATCGATGTAGCAATGATAAGTGAATGGGCAAAGCCCTGTCCATTACAATACAAAGTGGAGACTGTCAGGGAGAATCGACAGAGACTTTAGTTTAAATGGGGCGATGTTATAGGACTCTGACGTAGAGAGGGATCTGTGTGTCCTAGGATATTAAAATACATTGAGTTAATCTGCAGGGGCAGTAAGGTATTAGCAAGGCAAAGGGATGAAGTTTTCGTTTGTTCATCGCACATGAGCATCACTGGCTGGGCTCAGCATTTGTCCCTCATTCCCATCACCCCTTGAGAAGATGGTAGTGAACTGCCTTATTGAACTGATGTACTCCATAAAACTTTATTTGTGGAGAAACTGAATGTTGCAGAAATTATACTGCAACTTTTTGTATTCCCAGTCCCAATTTTAAACTTAACTGTTTGGGTGGCACAGTGACTCAGTGGTTAGCATTGCTGCCTCAGCGTTCCAGGGACTCGTGTTTGATTCCAGTATCGTGCGACTGTAAATGGAGTTTGTAAGTTCTCCCAGTGTTTGCGTGGGGTTCTTTCGGATGGTCTGGTTTGCTTCGACATGTGCGGGTTAAGTAATATTGGCCATGCTAAATTGCCCATAGTGATCAGACATGTGAAGGTTAGGTGCATGAGTCAGGGAAATGTACAGTGATAGGGCAGGGGAATTTCACACACCTGGGATTATATATTCATTTACTCTCGTCTGAGTGAGAGACTGGAATTCCATGTGTTGTCAGCAAGCTGATGTACAGCAGAACAAAGTCGCTAAGCTAATTGAGGCGAGCAATTCGTAGAACAGGGAGAGAATAGGGAA
>NW_025167363.1:0-1692 GCF_004010195.1 Chiloscyllium plagiosum
GCAGGAGCAGAAAGCAGTTCGGCAGATAAGTAGTATATTCACCTCCATTTCAGGGGGATTTGAATACAGGAATAAGGGTCATTTACTGCATGTGTACAGGGCCATAGTGGGACCCCATCTCGAACATTGTGCAGTATTGTGTGCAGTTTTGGTCCCCTTACTTAATAAAGGACAAACCTGACATTGAGGGAGAGAAGCGAAGGATGACCAAACTGATCACTGGGATGACAGGCTTGTTGTGGGAGCAGAGTTTGGGGCAACTAGGCCTATATTCCATGGTGTTTAGGAAAATGAGTTGCGATCTCATTGAAATATATAAAACCCTGACAGTGTGAGACAGATTGGAAGCAGGGATGATAATTCCCTAGGCTGGGATGTCGAAAACAAGGGGCCACAGTTCTAGCTGCATGCAGGCCACTCTGCGTTGAGATGAGAATTAATGTCTGCACTCAGAGATGGTACCCTGGGGATCTCTCTCGCAGATGAGGCTGTCGAAGCCAAGGCGCTAAATATACATAAGGATTTCTGGAAACTAAAGGAATAGGAAAAGAGCAGGAGTGTGGTGTGAAGAAAGAAGATCAGCTATCATTCTAGGTTGTTCTCCAATAAAGCGGTAGCTGTGTTCCTGTGCAAAACTGTGTTGTAGAAAATCGTGCAATATTAGTAATGTCATTTATGGAAAAAAGAGCATAAGGGGCGAACCTCCCAAAATATCAGTAAAAAACAAAAATTAAATTTAGTTTTACACACACACTAGCACTGTCTAAATAAATCTTTAATTCACATATTGCAATGAAACTGTGTTGTAAATTTAACACTTTCACACAACAGACACTAACCACAACAGCGTGCCTTTCACTACACTCTTCACCAGAAAGTGCGCAAGCTGACTGACCACGTGACGCAGAATTCCATTTCTCCTGAAGAATCTACCACCACCGCCACCCCCCACCCCCCGTTTGAAATAAAGTTCCTCCTAAATGTAGGCTATAATTCCCAGTTTCAGGCTCAGTTTCAAGGCATCCAGAGCGGATTGTATTCCTGTTTTAGCTGAATACATTGATTGTGTATTTTGCAGACAGAGGATCCTGAGGCTACATTTTGCTGTTCAGCTGGTGCCCACGTAACAGTGAATGGGAATTGACTTTATAGAAAATGGAGCAGATTGACACAATTGAGTGCCTTGCTTGGCCGTTTCAGAGACTATTGAAGAGCTTATCACATGTCTGTGTGTCTAGAGTCACTTTTAGGACAGACCAGGAAAGCACGGGAGACTCACTTCCTGAAAGTACATTAGTGAAGGAGATTGATGTTTACAATAAACATTGGATACTAGATCACTATTACTGACACCAGATTTTAGGCCTCGATATTTTATTAATTGTTTTTAACTTCCACCAGCTGCCAGAGCATTCGCCTGTCTGGATTCGTAATCCAGTGACATTTCCACAATAGCACCATCTCCACATGTGGACCTATCAGACACCACACTGAGTTGGTTATTTCTGTGCTGCTTGACAGCTCTGTCAAATAGAACTCCCACCAATGAGACTGTCGTGATGGGACTGAAGGGGTGGTAAATGGTCAGATTGCAGTTATTACCCTCTTCGGGGATTGGACATAGTTGAGTAATTTGCTAGATTGCCATGGAGATGTCTAAGTTGGAGCTGGAATGAAACAGCTTCCCCAGGG